>NC_083570.1:21062188-21204688 GCF_027579695.1 Neoarius graeffei
TTTCCACGGGCTAATGGTGCAATTTTTCCCATGCCTTGAGGAAGTCAGGTGTGCAACTTGTACTTGACAAGTACTTTGCCCGTACTGCTCCCCCAAACTTTCCCCTGGGTTCACCGCGACGCTGCGGCATGGCTGTGAGCTACCAAACCCTGCGACCCGTGCGTGTCCAAAACACTTACGGCGGGTTGTGAGTGAGGCTTTAGAAATTATTTGATGAGGTAGAAACACAAGGATGAGGTAGGAATGCTTTAATAAGATAGACATTCATTGCTGAGGTAGAAATTCTTCAATGTGGTTGAAGTTCTTTGACAGGGTGGAAGTGCTTTAATAGTGCAGAAATACTTTCCTGAGGAAGAAACACATTCCTGAGGTAGAAACAGATGAGGTACAATTGCTTTAATAAGACAAACACATTTCTGAACTATGAAACACTTTGATGAGGTAGAAACACTTGGATAGAAATTCTTTGAGTTCAAAACTCAGGAAAGAGGTAGAATCACTTTGACGAGATAGAAACACTTTGATAAATTACAACCCCGATTCCAAAAAAGTTGGGACAAAGTACAAATTGTAAATAAAAATGGAATGCAATAATTTACAAATCTCAAAAACTGATATTGTATTCACAATAGAACATAGACAACATATCAAATGTCGAAAGTGAGACATTTTGAAATTTCATGCCAAATATTGGCTCATTTGAAATTTCATGACAGCAACACATCTCAAAAAAGTTGGGACAGGGGCAATAAGAGGCTGGAAAAGTTAAAGGTACAAAAAAGGAACAGCTGGAGAACCAAATTGCAACTCATTAGGTCAATTGGCAATAGGTCATTAACATGACTGGGTATAAAAAGAGCATCTTGGAGTGGCAGCGGCTCTCGGAAATAAAGATGGGAAGAGGATCACCAATCCCCCTAATTCTGCACCGACAAATAGTGGAGCAATATCAGAAAGGAGTTCGACAGTGTAAAATTGCAAAGAGTTTGAACATATCATCATCTACAGTGCATAATATCATCAAAAGATTCAGAGAATCTGGAAGAATCTCTGTGCATAAGGGTTTAAGGCCGGAAAACCGTACTGGGTGCCTGTGATCTTCGGGCCCTTAGACGGCACTGCATCACATACAGGCATGCTTCTGTATTGGAAATCACAAAATGGGCTCAGGAATATTTCCAGAGAACATTATCTGTGAACACAATTCACCGTGCCATCCGCCGTTGCCAGCTAAAACTCTATAGTTCAAAGAAGAAGCCGTATCTAAACATGATCCAGAAGCGCAGACGTCTTCTCTGGGCCAAGGCTCATTTAAAATGGACTGTGGCAAAGCGGAAAACTGTTCTGTGGTCAGACGAATCAGAATTTGAAGTTCTTTATGGAAATCAGGGACGCCGTGTCATTCGGACTAAAGAGGAGAAGGACGACCCAAGTTGTTATCAGCGCTCAGTTCAGAAACCTGCATCTCTGATGGTATGGGGTTGCATTAGGGCATGTGGCATGGGCAGCTTACACATCTAGAAAGACACCATCAATGCTGAAAGGTATATCCAGGTTCTAGAGCAACATATGCTCCCATCCAGATGGCGTCTCTTTCAGGGAAGACCTTGCGTTTTCCAACATGACAATGCCAAACCACATACTGTATCAATTACAGCATCATGGCTGCGTAGAAGAAGGGTCCGGGTACTGAACTGGCCAGCCTGCAGTCCAGATCTTTCACCCATAGAAAACATTTGGCGCATCATAAAACGGAAGATACGACAAAAAAGACCTAAGACAGTTGAGCAACTAGAATCCTACATTAGACAAGAATGGGTTAACATTCCTATCCCTAAACTTGAGCAACTTGTCTCCTCAGTCCCCAGACATTTACAGACTGTTGTAAAGAGAAAAGGGGATGTCTCTCAGTGGTAAACATGGCCTTGTCCCAACTTTGAGATGTGTTGTTGTCATGAAATTTAAAATCACCTAAGTTTTCTCTTTAAATGATACATTTTCTCAGTTTAAACATTTGATATGTCATCTATGTTCTATTCTGAATAAAATATGGAATTTTGAAACTTCCACATCATTGCATTCCGTTTTTATTTACAGTTTGTACTTTGTCCCAACTTTTTTGGAATCGGGGTTGTAGAAATACTTTGATGTAGAAATGCTTTGATGAGGTACAAATGCTTGAATTATGTAGAAACACATACAGTGCCATGAGAAAGTTTGGGCACCCCGTCTGAGGTTGTACAATAATTGACTCTGTCTCCACAGAAAAACACCCTAGTGGCATGTCCTTCCTTTGCCCATCAGAGCCAAGTGCTGGGTTGTTTTGCAGACACTGATTTTAATTATTGGTGTATTCCTTTGTATGAAATTAAATCAAATGTGAAAAATAGGCTGTGCAAAAGTATGGGAACCCTTGACATTTTGTTGCTTTGAAAACCTGTAACTAATCATCACAGAGTAATTGAAAACATCAAGTTGGTTAAGTGAGCTCATTAAGCCTTGAACTTAATAGGCAGGTGCATCCAATCATGACAAAGGCTATTTAAGGTGGCCAAATGCCAGTTCTCTTTCTCTTTGACTGTCCTCTGAAGAGCTGCAAGATGGGGGCCTCAAAACAACTTTCTCATGACCTCAAAACGAAGATTATAGAGCAGTATGGACTAGGGGAAGGCTACAAAAAACTTTCCAAAAGATTTCAGCTGTCAGTGTCTACCGTGAGGAACATTGTAAGAAAATGGAAAGCCACAGGCACAGTCCTTGTCAAGGCCAGAAGTGGTAGGCCAAGAAAAATTTCAGGGAGGCAAAGACGAAGGATGCTGAGAATTGTTAAAAACAACCCACAGACCACCACCAGAGACTTGCAAAGGGATCTAGCTGCAGATGGGGTCACTGTGCATAGGGCAACAATACAGCGCAATTTGCATGAGGAAAGACTGTACGGGAGAGTGATGAGGAAGAAGCCCTTTCTTCGCAGTCGCCACAAATTGAGTCGCTTGAACTATGCAAAAGCACATTTGGACAAGCCAGTATCCTTTTGGAATAAGATCTTGTGGACTGACGAAACAAAAATCGAGTTATTTGGTCACAACAAGAGGCAATACACATGGCGTAAAAAGAACACAGAATTCCAAGAGAAACATCTGCTACCCACAGTGAAATTTGGTGGAGGTTCCATCATGCTGTGGGGCTGTGTGGCGAGTACTGGTACTGGGAACCTTGTTAAAGTTGACGGTCGCATGGATTCCACTCAATACCAGCAGATTCTTGAGGATAATGTGCTAGAGTCTGTAACAAAGTTGAAGTTGCGCCGGGGATGGATGTTTCAACAAGACAATGACCCGAAACATTGCTCAAAATCCACTCGGGCATACATGCAGAGGAACAAGTACAATGTCTTGGAATGGCCATCCCAGTCCCCAGATTTGAATATCATTGAAAATCTGTGGGATGAATTGAAGCAAGCTGTCCATGCTTGTAGACCTTCAAACCTCAAGGAATTAGAGATGTTTTGCAAGGAGGAGTGGGCCAAGATGCCTTCGTCCAAGATCCATACACTCATTGGTGGCTATAGAAAGCGTCTAGAGGCTGTAATTTTTGCAAAAGGAGGCTCCACTAAATATTGATGGAATGTTTCTGTTAGGGTGCCCAAATTTATGCACGGGCCTATTTTTGTTTTGCTGCATATTGCACTTTTTCTGTTAGCCCAATAAACTTCTCTTCAATGCTGAAATATGTCTGTGTCTTTTATTTATTTCATATGTCAAGACTAAGTTGTAGAATCAAACACCCAATTATATATGAATGAAAAATACTGGGATTTGTCAAGGGTGCCCAAACTTTCTCATGGCACTGTAGATGAGTTAGGAATGCTATAATAAGTGAGGAATTCATGGCCGAGGTAGAAACTCTTTGATGAGGTGGAGACACTGACAAAGTAGAATCATTTTGATGAGGTAAGAACACTTTGATGAGGTAAAACCAGTTGGATTAAGTACAAACACATTCCTGAGTGAGAAACACTTGGATGAGGTAAACATTCGTTGCTGAGGTCAAAGTTTTTTAATGTGGTTGAAGCTCTTTGATGGAGTGGAAGTGCTTTAATAATGCAGAAACACTTTCCTGTGGTAGAAATGCTTTGATTAGGTAAAAAGTCTTTGAGGTAAAACCACTTTGATGAGGTAAAACCGGTTGGATTAGGTACAAACACATTCCTGAGTGAGAAACACTTGGATGAGGTACAGATGCTTTTGATGAGGTAGAAACACACGGATGAGGTAGGAATGCTTTAATGGGGTAAACATTCGTTGCTGAGGTAGAAGATTTTTTAATGTGGCTGAAGCTCTTTGATGGGATAGAAATGCTTTAATAATGCAGAAACACTTTCCTGTGGAAATGCTTTGATGAGGTAGAAGCAGGGGCGGCACGGTGGTGTAGTGGTTAGCGCTGTCGCCTCACAGCAAGAAGGTCCGGGTTCAAGCCCCGGGGCTGGCGAGGGCCTTTCTGTGCGGAGTTTGCATGTTCTCCCCGTGTCCGCGTGGGTTTCCTCCGGGTGCTCCGGTTTCCCCCACAGTCCAAAGACATGCAGGTTAGGTTAACTGGTGACTCTAAATTGACCGTAGGTGTGAATGTGAGTGTGAATGGTTGTCTGTGTCTATGTGTCAGCCCTGTGATGACCTGGCGACTTGTCCAGGGTGTACCCCGCCTTTCGCCCGTAGTCAGCTGGGATAGGCTCCAGCTTGCCTGCGACCCTGTAGAAGGATAAAGCGGCTAGAGATAATGAGATGAATGAGATGAGGTAGAAGCACACGGATGAGGTAGGAATGCTTTAATAAGGTAGTAGTCGGCCAGCCAACAGCAGCAAAAGTGCTTAAAAAAAACTTTTGATGGCAAAGTCTTGTTAAAAGTTGGCAACCATGCTAGAAGTTAGCAGCATGTACTAAGGTTTCAGAATCACCTGGTTGCCAACATAGAACTTGACCTTTAAGGTCAAATTTGAAGGTCAAAAGGTCAAAAACAATGCATTTTATGGTTAGTCTTTTTTGGGGGCCTTATATTCATGGAATTCTTTTTCACATGTTGGCAACCATGCTAGAAGTTATCAATAAAGTCTAAGGTTCCAGAATCTAGTGGTTGCCAAAATCATATTTCAAATTTAAGGTGAAATTTGAAGGTAAAAAAGTAAAATAAATAAATTCAATGGGTGGTTCGTCCGTTTTTGGGGGATCTATTTACATGCTATTCTTTTTTTAAAAGTTGGAAACTATGCTACAAGTCATCAGTAGGGTCTGAAGTTCCAGATTTCAGTGGTTGCCAAAGTCATATTTGTACTTTAATATCAAATTTGAAAATTAATAATAATAATAATAATAATAATAAACAAGCGGGGATGTTCTGATTCATCTTTTTGTGGGGTTGTATTTTCATGGCATTCTTTTTAAAAGCTGGCAACCATGTTATTAATTATCAGCAGGGTCTGAGGTTTCAGATTCCAGTGGTAATATAATATAATATATGCTCAAGACTTTATATTGGGATGCTTGATTTAGTTCATCATGGAGCGACTCTGGCCAGTCAGCCTTGGACATTCTGAAATGTATAATTCGAACTGGTTTTCGCCAAGACACATCATAGCTCATTAACATAAAATTAACTTAAACCGAATTTTAAATTTTCACCCTGGTCACCCAATTCACTTTATTCTTTTGTTCTGTGTGAAGCACATTAAGCTGCCTGTATGAAATGTGCTATATAAATAAAATCTGCCTTGCCTTGGCTCACCAGCGACTTTGCTTTGGCCACCCAATTCACAGACTCCATAGAAAAATAATGACTTCTTATGTTTCTCATGTGAGCACAAGGTCAGATGATTATTGAGATGAAGCAATCTTGACATGTTACCGCCAACAAGTGATGCATTGGCATTGCATCTTGCACATGCAAATCATCAGGCAAAGGTATGGCTGCAGTCTGACAAGGTACATGTTAATGAAAGCCCTGAGGAGACAGGTGGTTGGAAAGTGGTAGACCAACACTTGGTGGCTGTGTGGCAAAGGAAGCCTCCAGTTCCACATAGTTGCTTAGAACTGATAACATGTGGTTGTAGAACCAAGTGTCGTACACATGCCTGCAGTTGCCTGAAGAATGGACAGCCCTGTATACCTGCATGTGGTTGTGATGCAGATGGATGTTTAAACACTGCAGGGATGGAACATGATAAGGATGAGACAACCTTTTTGTAATAACAGCAACAATAAGTGCAACGCTACACAACTACTACAAATACATAAAATTGAAAATACTACAAAAATATTCAGTCTGTAATCACATTTGAATTTGAATTCTTGCCTTGAAGCAAAGAAACAATCTGTTGACATACAGTCTTGTTATTCAGTCACTGTAGAAAACGTTTTGTGTTATTCATACCACAATAATAATGGCCATATAAATTCTAAACATATTAATCCATATAATTCATCAATATATTTGAACTTCCTATCCCCCAGGTACTAATTATCCAATATCTATGGCAAACAATTTGTATTTTATGAAAGCACATCACAAAATAAAAAAAAAACTGATATTTGACCTCGGTTGACCTTTTGACCTCTATATTACACCTTAAAGGTCAAGTTCCATGTTGGCAACCGGGTGATTTTGAAACCTTAGTCCATGCTGATAACTTCTGGCATGGTTGCCAACTTTTAACAAAAAATGCCATCAAAAGTTTTTTTTAGGGTCTTGGCAGGCTGACTATAGACATTTGTTGCTGAGGTACCGTAGAAACCTTTTAATGTGGTTGAAGCTCTTTGATGAGGTAGAAATACTTTAACAATGCAGAAACACTTTCCTGAGGTAGAAGCTCTTTGATGAGGTAGAAAAACTCATAAAGTAGAAATATTTTTATGAGTTAGAACTGGGTTTATGAGGTAGAAAAT
The DNA here is from genome assembly GCF_027579695.1 of Neoarius graeffei. NCBI lineage: Eukaryota > Metazoa > Chordata > Actinopteri > Siluriformes > Ariidae > Neoarius > Neoarius graeffei. The sequence continues at coordinate 21,069,124 of NC_083570.1, forward strand.
CTTTGATGATGTACAAAAGCTTTGACGAGGTCAAAGCTCCTTAACGAATTAGAAAGGTGTTAACAAGATAGACATGCTTGAATAAGGTCGAAAAACATTCCAGAGGTAGAAATACTTTGACAAGGTAGAATTGCTTTACTGGGTAAAAATTGATGAATAAATAAAGAGAAAATGCTTTTCAAAGTGGATGGAAGCACAGATTAGAAGGTGTGTATATTTTGTTCAAAGCAGAGGAAGGCAAAGAATAAAATATGTGCAGAGCCTTAACAACTGGGCTTCTGACAATAGCTTTGACAATAACATCCATAAGGACCTCAAATGACCGAGAAAAATGGAGGATCATGACCACCAATGTCTGCTCCAGACAAGGCAAATAAAGAAGAAGATAATATTTTGTTCAAATTTCTCCATCACGACACAGTTTTGTGTGCGCGCGCGTGTTTTTTTTTTTTTTTAAACCCATTATAGTGTTGAGCCTCTTCAGAATATTCACATTAGTATCGCCAATGGAAACACTAATGATATTCTTCTAGTAACCTTTTAGGACAGCTTTTAAAATATAGTACATTATGATGCAAATTGATTGTGCCTGCTACAGTGACTTGTGCAAGTATCGATGCAATAACTATACATTAAACTGTACAAACGCAATTTTGGACTTTTCGTTCCAGTCTATAATTCTGGTATATAGTAGGGAGTGGTCATTACTTCACTTTTCCCCAGTAAGAGTGGAAGGTGGGAATATACCCTGGAAGCAAGGCCAATCCATTGCTGGGCACCATGCGCATACACATTCACAGTGAGGGTCAATTTAGCGTGGTCACTTTATTAGGAGCACCCATCCACCTACTATTTTATGCAGTCATCTAATCAGCCAATCCCTTGACAGCAGCATGATGCATAAAATCATGCAGATACAAATCAAGAGCTTCAGTTAATGTTCACGTCAAACATCAGAATCGGAAAAATTGTGATCTCTGTGGCATGGGTGTTGGTTTGAGCCAGATGGACTGGTTTGAGTATTTCAGAAACTGCTGATCTCCTGGGGTTTTCACACACGACAGTCTCTAGAGTTTACACTGTATGAATGGTGCGAAAAACAAAAAACACTGAGTGAGCGACAGTTCTGTGGGTGGAAACAAACGCCTTGTCGATAAGAGCGGTCAGAGGAAAATGGCCAGATTGGTTCGAGCTGCCAAGAAGGATATAGTAGCTCATAGCAACTCTTTACAACCGTGGTGAACAGAAAAGCATCTCAGCATGCAACAGCAGAAGAACACATTGGGTTCCACTCCTTCAGCCAAGAACAGGGATCTTAAAATTAAGAACAAGTTCCTATTAAAGTGGCAGGTGTGTGTGTGTGTGTATATATATATATATATATATATATATATATATGTGTGTGTGTGTGTGTATATGTATGTATGTGTATATATAATATATATATGTATATATATGTATATGTGTGTGTGTATATATATATATATATATATATGTATGTGTGTGTGTGTGTATATATGTATATATATATATAGACCGGGGTTCGAATCCCGGTCAGGGCAAAACATCATCCAGTAAGGGTTCTTAGGCAAAAACCCCTCATGATATATCAGCCTACCTCAGGAATGAGTGAAGACATGACTGATAGAGTCATACCGGCTCAGACGTCGCCCGGGTCAACAAGGTCTGCGTCAGTTGCTAGGGAACCAGAGCAAACTGATGAGAAATGGGCTACTGGAACAAGACATCGATGGACGAGGACAGAAAATACGGATTTGCTGGAATGCTACTATACAAGCAATCCCAGAGAGAGGGGATACATGCAGCGAATGTGGGACCATTGGATACTTCGAAACCCACAATCAAGGCTAACAAAGAAACAGCTATTAGCCCAGTGTGCAGTGTACAACATCCGTAATCGAAATCTACTATCACAACTAGAGATTAATGATACAACAACGATGCTATGGCAAGGGGGAGCCAGGAAGACAGGTCAGCGGGGAGATGTCATCATCCCCACAACCAGAGATTGGGTACCAAGCCCCAACAACTAACAGCCTCAACACAAGAGCTGCTGACCTGAGAAGGAAGATCGTGACCCAACTGGAAACCTGGAGCCCCCGACGAATACCGAAGCTGAGTTGCCAAGTACCTTCAGAAGATCTACTAGTAGATGTGAATGCTGCTCTGAAGACAATCTCCACAAGAACCATCACTGAGACCAACAAGCTGATACACAGTACAGCAACAGTAATCATGGAGATGCTTGGACACAAGGTGGACATAACAAACAGTATCCACCATGGAAGAGACAATTAGAGGCCAAGATAAAGGCAGCACGGAGAGAAGTTAGCCAGCTAGCTGAACTACAGAAAGGGAACATGGTGAATAAAGGGGCACCCAGGAAGTACAACTCACTCTCCATACCAGAGGCACTCGAAACTGCCAAACAGCGACTAACAGCTCTGGCCACCCGGTTGAAGAGATACACCAAGGAGGGAGAGGCCAGGAGAATAAACAAGCTGTTCTCCACTGAACCAGCCAAGGTGTACTCTCAGTGGCAGGGGAACAACAACCGGTCAGACCCACCAAGAGCTGAGGTGGAAAAATACTGGAAAGACATATGGGAAAGAAAGGCATCACACAACACCGATGCCCAATGGTTGGTGGACCTAAGAGCTGACCACAGCAACCTCCCAGAACAAGAACCAGTAACCATCTCAATGGCAGACGTCCAAGAAAGAGTGTCAAAGATGAAGAGCTGGACAGCACCAGGCCCCGATATGATCCATACATACTGGCTGAAGAAGCTAACTGCACTCCATGAACACCTAGCAGCACAGATGAACCAGCTGCTGAGGGATGGAACCCACCCAGAATGGCTAACCCAAGGCAGGACAGTCCTAATCATGAAGGACCCCCAGAAGGGACCCATCCCATCCAACTACCGGCCAATTACCTGTCTCTGCACAATGGAAGGCCCTGTCAGGCATCATTGCGGCAAAAATGAGTAAGCATGTGGCTCAGTACATGAGCGAGGCACAGAAAGGAATTGGCAGTAACACCAGAGGAGCCAAGCACCAGCTACTGGTCGATAGAACAGTCGCCCGAGACTGTAAGAAGAGACAGACCAACCTGTGCACTGCCTGGATTGACTACAAGAAAGCCTATGACTCAATGCCACACACATGGATACTGGAATGTCTGGAACTGTATAAGATCAACAGGAACCTAAGGACCTTCATCCAGAACTCAATGGAAATGTGGAAGACAACCCTAGAGGCCAACTCAAAACCCATTGCCCAAGTCAACATCAAGTGCGGCATATACCAAGGAGATGCGCTATCACCACTGCTGTTCTGCATAGGCCTGAACCCCCTCAGTCAGATCATCACGAAGAGCGGCTACGGGTACCGATTCCGTAGTGGGGCAACAATCAGCCACCTGCTCTACACGGATGACATCAAGCTGTATGCCAGGAACGAGCGAGAAATAGACTCGCTGATCCACACCACCCGGATCTACAGCGATGACATAGGGATGTCATTCGGATTGGACAAGTGTGGCCGGATGGTCTCAAAGAGAGGCAAGATCATCCGGACCGAGGGGATTGACCTACCAGAGGGCAACATAGGTGATATCCAAGACAGCTACAAGTACCTTGGCATTCCACAGGCTAATGGAAACCATGAAGAGGCCACAAGGAAGTCAACCACAGCCAAATACCTCCAGAGAGTAAGGCAGGTCCTGAAAAGTCAGCTGAATGGTAAGAACAAGGTCCGAGCCATCAACATGTACACACTACCAGTCATCAGATACCCCGCTGGTATCATAAACTGGCCAAAGGAGGAGATAGAAGCCACAGATATCAAGACTAGAAAGCTCCTCACCATGCATGGAGGGTTCCACCCCAAGTCCAGCACCCTGAGACTATACACTAAGCGGAAAGAGGGAGGCCGAGGGCTAGTGAGCGTCAAGACCACGGTCCAGGATGAAACATCGAAAATCCGAGAATACATCAGAAAGATGGCCCCAAAGGATGAACTGCTAAGTGAATGTCTCAGGCAGCAGAACCCTGATGAGAGTGCAGAGGAGGAGGAGGAACAGACAACCTGGAGAGACAAACCCCTACATGGCATGTACCACCGTCAGATAGAGGAAGTGGCTGATATCAAGAAATCCTACCAGTGGCTGGATAATGCAGGACTGACAGACAGCACAGAGGCACTAATCATGGCAGCACAAGAACAGGCCATAAGCACAAGAGCCATAGAGGCCAGGATCTACCAGAGTAGATCAGACCCAAGATGCAGACTGTGCAAAGAAGCCCCTGAAACAGTCCAGCACATAGTAGCAGGATGTAAGATGCTAGCTGGATCAGCATACATGGAGAGGCACAACCAAGTGGCTGGGATAGTATACAGGAACATCTGCAACCAGTATGGAATAGAAGTACCCAAGTCCCAATGGGCCATACCACAGAAGGTGGCTGAGAACAACAGGGCCAAGGTTCTGTGGGACTTCAGCTTCCAGACCGACAAACAGATCCTGGCTAACCAACCGGACATAGTGGTGGTGGACAAAGAGCAGAAGAGGGTGGTGGTGATAGATGTGGCGATCCCAGCTGACGCCAACATCAAGAAGAAGGAACATGAGAAACTTGAGAAGTATCAAGGGTTGAAAGAGCAGCTGGAACGGATGTGGAAGGTCAAGGGTTGCGTGGTCCCCGTGGTAGTGGGGGCACTTGGGGCAGTAACCCCCAAACTGGGAGAGTGGCTCCAGCAAATCCCAGGAACAACATCTGAAGCCTCAGTCCAGAAGAGTGCAGTACTAGGAACATCGAAGATGCTGCGCAGAACCCTCAAACTCCCAGGCCTCTGGTAGAGGACCTGAGCTTGAGGATGACATGGATACCCCCCCCCCCCCCCCCCCCCCCCCGGGGGTGAGAAGGAGAGATTATATATATGTATGTGTATGTATATATGTGTGTGTGTGTGTATATATATATATATATATATATATATATATATATATATATATATGTATATATGTGTGTGTATATATATATATATATATATATATATATATGTGTGTGTGTATATATATATATAATGTATGTATGTATATATAATGTATGTATGTATATGTGTGTATGTATGTATGTATGTATGTGTGTATATATATATAGTCATGCACTACTGTCTTGCAAGAATTTAAGGTGCAGTTGAGTGTGCCAAGTGAGTCAGTGTGTTACTCATTCTTATGGAGCTGTGCATACACTGAATAAACATACATCTTCTGGGGAGACAGGCAAATGTTTAACATCACTGACAGATACATTTTGAATGAACGATCCAGTGCATTCAGATCCTCTCTCTCAGTCTCCCAATATTTGACATCCACATGCAGATAGCAAAGTATGTGGCTCTTTTCTGTCTCTCTTTCTTCTAACATTGGTGACAGAATGACTTGAAAGTGTATGCTGTGCTTTGGTTACAGCTTTCACCTTTTATACTTGGTTCATTTCTTGTCTTTTTTTTTTAAATAAAAAGGAGTGCAGAGACGCTCAGAGCTAGCAGAGGAAGCTGATCTCCTAGTGACAGTTCTTGCCATCAGGAAGAAAAAAAAAACACTAGAAGCCTCTTCAATTCCTTTGGAGTGAAAGTGCTTTTGTCTTGAAGCATTTTGGCATCAGCTTATCACAAAGAGCATGTTTGGTTAAAATTAAACCATTCTACATTGCGTAGCTCTGATGTTCTTGCAAGTGGTAGATGCAGAGATGTGAATGATTTATGAGTGGGTGTTAAATTCCAATGGATAAGTGCAAATTAGCACAAATGGAGGCTGATGTACATGTACATAGCCGGGGAGACAACAGCAAATGTGTTCTTTCAAATGTTTTACTCTTCTGCTAAAATGTGCGAAGAGGCTGAGTCAAGAAAACACTCTGCGTAGATAAGGCGCAATTATATTCAATAGGACCAATACATCTAGTTCAGATTTACTCAAATGATTGTGACATGAAACCGGTAGAAACTTGGCTTAATACCACTCCACGGGAAAAAGCAAGTCCAGCCGCAAATCAGAAAAAGCTGGGATGGTATGTTAAAAAAGAAATAAAAACTTTTTTGTAAATAATCTTTGAACTGTATTGCACTCAAAACAATACAGGTCAACAGATGACATCTTAAAAGATGTTTAAGGACTGAAGACCCCAAGTGATGAAGTGTTTCAGGTGTTATTTTGTCCCATTTTTCCTGCAAACGGGCCTGAAGGTATGCAATAGTACAGTGTCGTCACGGTCATATTTTTAACTTTTAAAAATTCACCACGCATTCTCTATTGGGGACAGAAGGGACCAGCACCACCTTCTTCCGCAGCCATGTCTTTGTAATGTGTGCAGAATGTGGTTTTGGATTGTATTGTTGAAATCTCCCTGGAAAAGATGTCGTCTTGAAGGCAGCATATGCTGCTCCAAAATCTCAATGTACTTTTCTGCATTAATGCTGCCATCACAGAAGTGTAAGTTACCTTTGCCAAGGGCACTGACACAACCCCAACCCTGACTTTTGGACTTGTTGCTGTTAACAGCCTGGATCCTTTTTGTCTTTGGTTTGGAGCACATGGCATCCATTTCTTACAAAAAAGACCTGGAATACTGATTTGTCTGACCACAATACAGGTTTCCAGAGAATTCAATGGCGCTTCTGGACACAGTTAACATAAGGCTTCCTTTTTATACAGTAAAGTTTTAACTGGTATTTGTGGATGTAACTCCGTATTGTAGTACTTGACAAAGGTTTGCTGAAGAAATCTTGAGCCCATGTGGTTGTATCAGCAAGAGATGAATGATGGTTCTTGATGCAGTGCCATCTGAGGGATCGGAGATCACAGGGGTTCAGCTTAGGCTTGTGCCCTTGCTCTTTATACCCCCAAATTCCTCAAGATTCCTTGAATCGTTTAATGATATTATGCATCGTAGAGAGTGAAATATCCACAATCCCTTTGCATCTTTCTTTGAGTAACATTCTTGATAAACATTTCAATAATTTTCTCACGCATTTGTGAAGAGATCCTCGGCCCATCTTTGCTCCTCAAAGACTGGACCTTTCCTGGATACTGATTTTGTACCTCAGATTGGAATCAAATCATGGTTACAGTCACCTGTTGACATCACCTGATTGTGAAATGCAGGAATGAATGTATATTAACAAATGAACTTAAGTTGGCCAGAGAAAATATGAAATATCTTGGCTTCATACTGTCTGCAATGAAATACAAGTCAAAGTAAATTTTGAAATCACTGGGGTTTTTTTGTTTGTTTTTTTAACTTGTGGTTTCTGTACCATTCCAACTTTTTCTGACTTGAGGTTGCAAATATATTTCTTTATGGCTCAGTCTTGAATATTCTATTCCCTTACCTGCTTTAACACACCTAATCCAACAATCATCTTATCACGCATCATCTGAGGACGTCATCACATAGTCCAGTGATACTCCAGGATCAGGACTGGGAATCACTATCATAATGTTTAGGAGTAGCCTTAATCTGAGCACAGATTAAGTGTGGATGATCTGCAACTATTGCATGTAATAGATACCTAAGGCTTTTTTTAAAAAAATATTTATTAATAGAGTAGAGCAGAGTAGGAGTCACTTAAGCATACAGCTCTGTATTTAGACAGTGTTCAGATGCTGGCCACAACCACTGACGGTGTATTTTAAGCTCCTGCTGGCGTCAGATTTTGTATTTTGGAATAGAGTGAGGAGGAATAGTCAGACACTTTTTTGTTTTTTTATTATTTAATAAACTTCCAGTACATAAACAAGCAGAGAAAATAACATATCTCACAAACCTACAGTATCTACGCCAGCTGAAAAGGCAAATGTCAAACAAGCGCACAGTCCGCTTCATATCAGTGCAACTCATCAGAAAACTGTGTAAAAAAAACAAAACTGTGTTTTGCTTGGACAAGGAGTGAAACTCTGGTTCTATTTCACTCCTCCTAATAGCCGGTGAGAATCATCTGGATAACTTCCAGCAAAGTTACCATCATGAAAGTGTCCAGATGAAAACCTTGATGGTTTTCTTGTGGTATTAGAACATTTATGAAACTCGTATTACTGGCTTTGTGCAGACAAATTATAGGAAAGCCTATGGCTTGATGATGCTGTAGGGGTCATTTCTTTTTTTGCCAGCATGGTTTATCCTTTTAGAGTGAAGAAGCACTGCAAATCAGAGACTGAAGAAGTCCTTCTAACTGAACATCTTTATTCTATGGTGAAACATTTCTATCGTGATGGGAGTGGTCTCTTCCAGTGTCCAGGATGATCCCGTTCCCATCCAGAGGATGAAAATGGTGTAAATCATATGTGATGGACTTTACACTCACTAGCCACCCAACTGAACAATTATGGGAGTTTTTGTAGTACCATGTTTGTATACATTCTTTTACTGAAAATGACAGTTTTAGTTATCTTATTTGAGCTTATTTTAACAGAAAAATGAGAGTTTCTCAGTGTGTTTTTATTGCCTGTCTGTGTGTTGACTCTCCTGTCAGTCAGCATCCGAAGGGAAGATTGTTCTTTCATCATCTGTTTTCCCAGCTCAGTTTCCCATCACCTCTATACACAATACGCTCATATTACAGAGATTAGAGTGGTGGAGATTTCTGATGACTGTCTGGATTAACATACGACATCACTTGACTACTAACCCATGTTCATAGCTGTTAACTGAGCCAAACTGCAATGTGGACCAGAAAACCTACAGGAAACGCAGCTTGCGTTTGTCCACAGCATGGATCAGTTGTATCCAGGACAGGCCAAGATGAATAGAAACACAAGCAGTTCAATGTTCCACACATTTTCTCATTCTCTGGGTGAAAAATATAGTTGTAATGCCTTTATGTAGGAATGACTTCCATTATGTAGAAATAATTATTTTTAGCTTTCATCTTGGACATTATATTGTATATTCAGCCTGACATTTCCACAATAACAAACTCACATCAGTCCTAATAGCTTCAAGCATTGTTCATGAAAATGTAAACCATGAACAGACAAAAATCAAATTGCATAAGCGTAAGACATTTCAAGTTTTCCTCAATTGGTTTAGACTGATCTCAAACCACAGAACACCTAGTTTTCAAACTTCTCAAGCTGAATAAGTAGAAATGCTAAGCTGTCAGACCTACTGTTTAGAAGTTGACGCAGTGTTATCATATATAAGAACAAGAAGAGTGCCCCACGGATACATCATTGTGGTACACCCCAGCAAATGTAATATGTTCCACATGCAGCTATGTTTAAATCAGGCAGCACAATCCCATTTTCAAGTCTGTCTAATACTATAGTGTGGCTTACAGTTTGAACTGCAGCACTGAAGTCCAAAAGGACATGGACAGATAATTCGTTTTCCTCTGTATTCAGTCTGAGGTCATTGATGTGCCTTTGCCAAAGTTTTTTTTTTTTTTTTCCTGATGTAAAGCCTGACTTTCACCAAGTACATCTTGACAGCAAATCAGTCTGAGTTACTGATCACAAAATGGTCCAGATGTTGTTTCTTGAGTAGTGGTTTCAAGACAGCGACTTCAAGTGCATCTGAAAAGCAGCCTGATTTTAAACTCAGTGGTTGCCAGAAAGAAATTTCATAGAGAACAATATCCTGGGGTTGTATGCACAATCTTCAGTAATTTTGCTGCCGATCAGTGTACTTTGCCTTGTTGTAAATCATCTGTGGTGTTGTAGATTATGCCAAACTCGAGGCCAGTAGGTCAAATACAGCCCACAGCCTTATTTCATTTGGCCCATGTGAACTTGGAAAAAATAATACTGAAACGGCCTGTATCTCCGACTCAACATTCACACTAATGTTTTCAAAGCATAACCAATAAAACGAGTCCTTATATGTGGTGGTGATGATAGAAAGGTTGCATGTTTTCTTCAGTTTCCCTTAAAGGACAGCCAAAGTGAGAACTTTTTCTTGGATTGAGGTTCAGAAAAAGCCTGGATTAAGAAAAATGCAGAATGGTTCATGGAAATGATTTATGCTTTCAAACACATCTTGAAATGATGCATCACTACCTCAAATTTTGAGGAAAAACACATTTGTATGGTACGCTTATACTTAGTGGTGAGTGAATTGCAAAGAAAGCCAAGAGTGCTCTGAGAGCAGAATATTCCCCGCTGGCAGCTATGCCATAACTCTGGTAAAATGCAACTGAATTGAACGAAATTGCAGTATGCATATTACTGACATACAGCAAAGAATCCTGCCAAGTTCCGTGAAATTCCTCCAAAAATTGAGAGAGGAGTTGATTTCAGGGCGGCACGGTGGTGTAGTGGTTAGCGCTGTTGCCTCACAGTAAGAAGGTCCGGGTTCGAGCCCCATGGCCGGCGAGGGCCTTTCTGTGTGGAGTTTGCATGTTCTCCCCGTGTCCGCGTGGGTTTCCTCCGGGTGCTCCGGTTTCCCCCACAGTCCAAAGACATGCAGGTTAGGTTAACTGGTGACTCTAAATTGACCGTAGGTGTGAATGTGAGTGTGAATGGTTGTCTGTGTCTATGTGTCAGCCCTGTGATGACCTGGCAACTTGTCCAGGGTGTACCCCGCCTTTCGCCCGTAGTCAGCTGGGATAGGATCCAGCTTGCCTGCGACCCTGTAGAACAGGATAAAGCGGCTAGAGATGATGAGATGAGATGAGTTGATTTCAGAAGGTGAGTACCCTTCCCATGACGGACGGACCGACATCACCATGACATAATCCCCCTTCGGGCCTTTCGGCCAGCGGGGGATAATAAAAATTGTGAGGGAAGTTGATTTCAGAAAGCAAGCACACCTTGATGAAATTGCCAAAGTACAGGTTTGCTAATAATCAAGGGCATAACTCTGGTCAAATTTGCCCAAATTAAATGAAAATGACGTATAACAAAGCCAAGTTTGGTGAAATTCCTCCACGAATTGTGAGAGGAGTTGATTTCAGAAGAATGTACACCTTCATGAGATTGTTAAAGTGCAAGTTATTTAATCAAGGGTCAAAACTCTGTTAAAATTTTCACAAACGAAATTAAATCGCAGTATGCATATTACCGTCATATAACAAGGCCTTCTGCCAGGCTTCGAGAAATTCGTCCAAAAATTGTGAGAGGAGTTGATGTCAGAAGGCAAGCACACCTTCATGAAATTGTGAAAGTACAAGGTTATAAATCAAGGGCTGTAACTCTAATAAAATGCAACCGAATTGAACAAAATAACAATATGCATACTAATGACATAACAATGCCTTTTGCCAAGTTTCGTCAAATTCTTCCAAAATTGTGAGAGGAGTTGATTTCAGAAGGAAAGCGCACACATGAAATTGCCAAAGTATAATTTTGTTAATCAAGGGCTGTAACTCTGGTAAAATGTGACCGAATTGAATGAAATTACAGTGTGCGTATTACCGACATATAACAAAGAATCCTGCCAAGTTTCATGAAATTCTTCCAAAAATTGTGAAAGGAGTTGATTTCAGAATGTGTGCACCCTTCCCGGGATGGATGGACGGACATCGCCACAACATAATCCCCCTTCGGGCCCCCTCTGATTATTAGAAACATGAACAGAACTATTGGCCAGGATTTAGGATTCTTAACAAAGACTTCAATGCCTCTAAAATGAAACCCATTGAAACTTTTATGTAATATTTACTTTATGCAATGAAATGCAACAGGCCAGGGCCGCCAATAGTTGCAAGAGAAATACTCTGAATGTTATGAAACAATGCTGGTGCTGATTTGTTTCTGTAGCTTCATGCAGACTGAACCAAGAATCATGAAGATGAACGAGGCGGATTATTCAATCAAGCATCCTTTTTGAGGATCCTAATCAATCATAATTTATTTGGGTTTGTGCTGGTGTCAGTATGATAATAATGCTCATTTGGTTAGGTATTAAGAAGGTATTTAAGAGTGTGTGTGTATGTGTAATAGTTTGTACCATGTCAGCCCTTAGCCCTTCCAACTTCCAACTAAAATGAGCTGCCGGAACCCCTTCCTGAAATCCCCCTTTGATAGAAACAGCAGATGGATTTCTGGTGTAATTACTGTGGAGGGAAATAAATCTTCTCAAGAATAACAAACCCAATCCACAGCTCTAATCCAGATTTTGCACTTCAGGCAGTGATTCAAGATAAAACCGGATGTGGTTGGTCCACTTCTCTTATCATGTGCCAGGTAGCTATGTCTGACTCATGAACGAACTCTTCTTTTGACCTGATTCCTTTTAACAAATGACACAATGGAGTCAGTGAATCGAATGGCAACACATAAAAGCTGATTCAAGGGCCAGAAATACCTACCAAAATACCTACCTAAAATGAACAAGATTCCCGGTGATTGTTGTTGATGAACTCTCTGAATGAAACCCCTTGATTCTTGATACTTGATTCTCTCACTCTTGACATCTTGAGCGAAATGGTTTCTGTCACGTTTGGCTCGGAACCCAATGAAAAAACAAACTCAAGATCCCATTAAAAACTGCAGCGATAGGTTGGTACAAAAACTTATAAAAGTGCAAGGCAGCTTGGCAATATAAAAAATACAGTTAATGATGTAGTTACATTTCGCAAATTTTGATTTTTTGTTGTTGTTTCTCACAATTCATGAATTGACCAAAGTGAGGGTGGCACAGTGGTGTAGTGGTTAGCACTGTCGCCTCACAGCAAGAAGGTTCTGGGTTTGAGTCCAGTGGCTGACGGGCCTTTCTACGTAGAGTTTGTATGTTCTCCCCGTGTCTGCGTGGGTTTCCCCCACAGTCCAAAGACATGCAGGTTAGGGTAATCGGTGGCTCTAAACTGACCGTAGGTGTGAATGGCTGTCTCTAATGTGTCAGCCCTATGATGATCTGGCAACTTGTCCAGGGTGTACCCTGCCTCTCGCCCATAGTCAGCTGGGATAGGCTCCAGCTTGCCTGCAACCCTGCACAGGATAAGCGGTTATGGATAATGGACGACCAAAGTGAGAAAGCTTGTTGTTTGAACATTTTATATCCCCCTGGGAAGAAAGTGAATCAGACATTTATTTCAGTGAAAGAATGGGGTCTGTAAGTTGATTCAAACTTGTCGTCATTAGTGGCAGGCGGTATATTACACTGACCTAAGGTTCATCCAGCTCCTGACCTTAGCAATTACTAGACAGGCAATGAAATGATGTCAGATCAGGAGAGATGAGCAAATCATGCCAGTGTGGAGCGCTCACAGGTGGCATATGGTGTCAGCGTGGGACGCATAAACACGCAGCTGAAACAGGGCAGAGCGGTAATGGTATTGCTTCCAGGTAACAGAGAGACTAATGATCGACTTTGTATAATAGTTTATACGCATTATACTGTCATCTCATCTCATTATCTCTAGCCGCTTTATCCTTCTACAGGGTCGCAGGCAAGCTGGAGCCTATCCCAGCTGACTACGGGCGAAAGGCGGGGTACACCCTGGACAAGTCGCCAGGTCATCACAGGGCTGACACATAGACACAGACAACCATTCACACTCACATTCACACCTACGGTCAATTTAGAGTCACCAGTTAACCTAACCTGCATGTCTTTGGACTGTGGGGGAAACCGGAGCACCCGGAGGAAACCCACGTGGACACGGGGAGAACATGCAAACTCCACACAGAAAGGCCCTCGCCGGCCCCGGGGCTCGAACCCAGGACCTTCTTGCTGTGAGGCAACAGCGTTAACCACTACACCACCGTGCCGCCCCGCATTATACTGTGTAAAGTATAAATAAAAACAGGACGCAATGATTTGTAAATCCTTTCTGACCCATATTCAACTGAATACAATACAAAGACAAGATATTTAATGTTCAAACTTTGTTGTTTTTTGTAAATACAGTATACACTCATTCTGAATTTGATGCCTGCAACACATTCCAAAAAAGTTGGGACAGGAGCAACAGCAGACTGGGAAAGTTGTAGAATGCTCAAAAAACACCTGTGTGGAACATTTTACAAGTAAACAGGTTAACTGGTAATTGGAAAGGCTCAGTCGTTCAAAAGCAAGGATGGGGCGAGGTTCAGAAAATAGAATGTGCGTATATTTACAAAAAACAATATACTGTATACATTCCTTCATGTTACCCTGGGCTGCCAACTCTCACGCAATGAGCGTGAGACACACGCATTTGATTGTCTTCACACACTCACATGCCATACCTCCGATTTCTCACGCTAGAAAAAAATCTAGTTTATCTATCTAATCTAGGCTACCCATTGCGTCGCGCCAACCACTTGCGATTGATCAATTACGCCTTACGCACGGCTAAACAGGCAGAGAGATGTTCCCTTCTGTACACACTCCCCTATGGAAGGTGGCGCATCTAATGATGCTGCACTCGCCGGAAGTTGGATAATTGCCTACCGTCAATTTAGAGGAAGAGGAGAGAGAAGAAGGTATCCGAGTTGAAGACAGGTGTCTCAGACAGGTTTGTACATATGCACGCCAATGTGTGGTGTTACTGGCGTAATTATGAACTTACATAAAGTTTCTTAATCGTTTTAGCCTATAAGTGTTGTGAGAATATTTAATGCCATATCGAGAGCTGTGTACTAGGCATGCTAAATCATTATAGGCCTACTGCCGTACCACAGCCTCTATCTTCCCCAACAAGCAGCACGGGAGAGCACCTCCTTAGCACATGTTTATTAAGGTGCATTTTTAGTTTGTTTACTGTATGTTATCATACTTTATGACATTATTTGAAGCCATACTGGAAATGTTGTAAAATAAAGCAAGTAAGAGATAATATTACAAATGCAAGAAGAGCCATTAGCCACCATACCTATTGTTTATTTACAGGGTATTTATTTTTAATTATTTATGATGTATGTAATTGCTCAGTTAAAGTAAATAAAGCATGGTCACCTGTAATATCAAAGAACTTGAACTTGTGAATAATAAAAAAAGACAGAGAACAATATACTGAGGAGACAGGGTTTCAAAGAGGGCAAGACAGGTAGAGAATATTTGTCAGATAACAGGCCCTGACGAATGCTCTATTACTAATAAGAAACAAATTAATAAGAAATATATTAATATAGCTTATTTAAGTATGACCAAAATTTTTAAGCCCAACTTTGTGTGCACATTCCCACCTACGGCCAAGGTTCAGCTTTTTGTGTTTCAATACTGTTCAAACTTAATCATTTTAATGTTTCTTGTAGCACATGCACATTTTGCTTACTGTTTAAGCATTTTATTTGTTCTTTTGCTGTTGATATTTTTCCCCATGCCAATCTTCTGCTGAACCCAGTGGTGGGGAAAGCCCTTAAATGCATAATGAATAGTCAGTGAGGGACAATCTTATTTTTTGCAACAGTTATTAAAAACTTAACATTTAGTTTCAATTTAGAAGGTGTTTAGGCTTAGCTGATGAAATATTTTCAAACATGAACTTGCCTTTAAATCTGAAACACAGGTCTATAGGGCTACAGGAACATTGGCAGTCATCTGTATTTTTCTAGTGTGGGGGCTTTTAAGCCAAAACTTGGTGCTTTTGTTGGCCACAAGCTGAAGGCCTGGCAAATCAGGGTATGCAAGAATGTAGGTATGGCAGAGCAGGCCACTCCAAAAATCCACCAGAATGCAGGAACATCTACTAAATCCAAAATCTCACCCCCCCCCCCCCCCCCATTGCCCATTGGCCATCTCCAGTTGGACGACCCACAAACAAAACAGCAGAATGCAGGGGGACAAGTGAATATCAAACTGAATACAAAATTCCCCACTTACTGCATGGTGTGCGGAAAAATTTTGCCCCCCCCCCAAAAAAAATCTCACTCCAAGGAATTTCGAAAAGTTGGCAGCCCTGTGTTACCCCATAGCATTTCAATGGGACTGTAAACAAAATACAGGAAGTACACGTTTTTAAATATTTGTTCGAGTCAACAGGTGATTTGATTTTCAGGCATGTTTTGAATCATTGCATGATACAAATTATTTTGAGATTTAGACCACAGACAGACATCCTGATATCCTGTTGTAGAATTTTGACACATGACTTCAAGGATTAAAAGCCATCAAGGCATTGAGGCAGGAAAGTGGTTATTTTACTTTGTCCATCATGTACCACAGTTGACTTTAGGACTGGACATACTTAACCAAAACTAAGATCATTTGTGCAGGACAGTTTCCCCTGTGGCAGCCTCCAGTGAACACTAGTCTTGTTCAGTCTTATTGTTGTTAGAAGAAGAAGAAACGGAAAAATGGTTCTTGAAGGATTCTTTGAATAGGAGGCCATATTGAACCGTAATACTTGCTCATTAAGGTTCAGGAATTCATGTTTACAGTCGCTTCTTTTTTTTCTCCAGGTCCAGCAGTTCCTGTGGGCGTGGATGTGCAGGTGGAGAGCTTGGACAGCATCTCGGAGGTGGACATGGTGAGATGACAGCACTCAAACTCAAAACAGGAAAAGAAATCATTAAGGAGATCTGTGTGCCATTAATGAGAAAGATTTCATTATTGTGGTATAATCAGGGTTGGGCTACTTTTAAAAAAACTCTTAAACCACTCTTAGTAAGAAACACGTAGCATTACTGTATTTGTAAACTGTAATACAACAATCACCAGGAAAAAAAAAGTAACAGACACATAGAGGGTGCTTTCTACTATTCTTGGTTCAGTTCAGTTCTGGAAATATCTAGCTGGCATGTCGCTCTACACCACTACTTAATGAAAACTAGGTCCTGGAAGAGCTACATTCATTTGAAAACAGCTCAGTTACTGCCCCAGTACTAAAAATGTTGCAGTGCTACTTGTAGCTGGCTACTCCCCAACAGATTAAAACAGACAGTTGCTGCTGATAGACGTTTTATAGTGTCCCTAGGGCATGCCATTATAACCTACTTTAGCAGTTCTGTACATTTGTATTTAATTCCCAGAGCTATTTTTCTGATACAGAGAATTCAGAATACACTTGGTTTGTCTTTACTGAATTGGTGTTACCGTTTGAGTGGTCATGTGGATTTGCTGTTATGTAATATAGTAAGGAGGAAGGAAAGAAGAATGAGTCATCCAAGCAGAACGCGTATAGGGTTTACCCAGTGATGGAGGAAGGAATTAACCAGAATCCCCCATCTGCTCATGGCCCGAGAGTCTCTAATCTCAGATACACTGTACTGACGCCAACAGATACGAGTATTACACAGTTTGTAGGAATGCAGTGGCTTTGTGTTGGATGCCAAATCCAATGTGCAGAAGAAATTATTTAAAATTGTTCCACATTCCCATGGATTGCCTTGTGTCACGAGTTCCGAGTAACAAAAACAAAATTATTGGGAGATTTTAGGATCCTCTGATGCAGTGGACATTACGTGGAAATTAAATGGTAGCAGGGTATTCAAGTATCAACTTCCTGTATGTTTTGAGGGTGAATCCTGGTTTAACTCCGGGTTTCAGTCAAGGGACTAACAGGACTAACAGGAATCATGCATGAAATGGAGGAAAAATGAAAACAGTTTTAGGCTGTGCATCCTCTGGAATGGATTAGTGGATTACTCTGGGATTTTAAGAGATCTGTCTTTCTTCTGAGCTCTCTCCTTCAGTGACTTTCACTTGACTGAATTTTACTCAGGGTGGCACGGTGGTGTAGTGGTTAGCACTGTTGCCTCATAGCAAGAAGGTTCTGAGTTTGAGCCCAGTGGCTGACGAGGGCCTTTCTATATGGAGTTTGCATGTTCTGCCCGTGTCTGTGTGGGTTCCTTCCAGGTGCTTCGGTTTCTCCCACAGTCCAAAGACATGCAGGTTAGGCTAATTGGTGGCTCTAAATTGACCGTAGGTGTGAATGTGAATGGTTGTTTGTCTCTATGTGTCAGCTCTGCGATGATCTGGCGACTTGTCCAGGGTGTACCCCACCACTCGTCCATAGTCAGCTGGGATAGGCTCCAGCTTGCCTCCGACCCTGCACAGGATAAGTGGTTATGGATAATGGATGGATGGATGGATGGATGAATTTTACTCAGTCAAAGCCCTATCTTAACCCTAATTTCTAAAGGTAGATGGTTAAATTATGATCAAGTGGCAGATTAGCAGTAGTGCACTGACCTCTGCCTTCTACATCTATGTACAATTCACCACAATTCTAGATCTAGCATTTTGTGCTGTGATATGCTTGATCAGTAAAATCTATTACTCCTGTCTCAGGACTTCACTATGACCCTATACCTGAGGCATTACTGGAAGGATGAGCGCCTGTCCTTCCCCAGCACCACCAATAAGAGCATGACTTTTGATGGTCGTCTGGTGAAAAAGATCTGGGTTCCGGATGTTTTTTTCGTCCACTCCAAACGCTCCTTCATCCATGACACCACCACGGACAACATCATGCTCAGGGTCTATCCTGATGGACATGTTTTGTACAGCCTCAGGTGAGGAGATGTTCAGCCGCCCCAAGAAAATTATTGATGGTTCTCAAAAAATGAATTACCAATGTTAAGATCATCTTCATGGTCAATCTTGGGTTAGGACTTTCTCAAGTCTTGCTGTGGTCATTACTACCACAGTCCTGGGCAATTTATCCACTCTAGTACAAGTTGAGTAAGATATCTAATGTAAGGAAATCACCAAACTATACTGGAGTCTGACGTTCCTTATTGGAATTAATAATCTATAATGTAGAGTGAGTAGATATTTTGCTAGAATTGTTAAGTAACTACTATGAATTACACTCACCAGCCACTTTATTACGAACATCCATACATCTGTTTTATGCAGTTATCTAATCAGCCAATCCTTTGACAGCAGCACGAGGCATAAAATCATGCAGATTACAAATCAAGAGCTTCAGTTAATGTTCACTTCAAACATCAGAATGGGAAAAATTGTGATCTCTGTGACTTTCACTGTGGCATGGGTGTTGGTGCCAGATGGACTGGTTTGAGTATTTCAGAAACTGCTGACCACCTGGGGTTTTCACACACAACAGTCTCTAGAATTTACACAGAATGGTGCAAAAAACAAAAAACACTGATTGAGCGACAGTTCTGTGGGTGGAAACAAACGCCTTGTCGATAAGAGCAGTCAGAGGAAAATGGCCAGATTGGTTCGAGCTGCCAAGAAGGATATAGTAACTAATAGCAACTCTTTACAACCGTGGTGAACAGAAAAGCATCTCAGCATGCAACAGCAGAAGAACACATTGGGTTCCACTCCTGCAGCCAAGAACAGAGATCTGAGAATCAAGTTCCGATTAACGTGGCCAGTGAGTGTATAATATCATACTGGACCTACAGTGGAAAACAACCAAAAATGTTTTATTATAGAGTAGTTACAAGAATAAGGAAATCTGGACATAGCACTAGCTCCTGGGAGTCATTTATAGGCCAGTGGTATCACAGTGGTGAAGGCATTGGGCAAGTACTCAGATGGTTGTGAGTTTAAATCCCAGAAAGTCCAAGTCACCACTGCTGTTCCTTGAGCAAGACCCTACACCTTCAATTGATTATCACTTTGTATCCCGTCTTGATTGTCATTTGCTTAAAGGCGTCAGTTAAAGTCAATTTTTGTATTTCACCTCTGATTACCCGCTAACTATCACTGGATGAGTTTTCTTTTTGTGATTTTGTTATGTAGAGTGACAGTAACTGCAGCATGTAACATGGACTTCAGTCGCTTCCCTCTTGACACACAAACCTGCACACTGGAGTTGGAAAGTTGTATGTTACAAATTTATACTTACATATTCAAACACTGACCATATACTTTT
Source organism: Neoarius graeffei (assembly GCF_027579695.1). Taxonomy (NCBI): domain Eukaryota; kingdom Metazoa; phylum Chordata; class Actinopteri; order Siluriformes; family Ariidae; genus Neoarius; species Neoarius graeffei. The sequence goes on from NC_083570.1 coordinate 21,088,869, forward strand.
CTCATAAAGTGTCTTGCAAAAGTATTCATCCCGCTTGGTGTTTGTCCTGTTTTGTCGCATTACAAGCTTGAATTAAAATGGATTTTTGGGGGGTTAGCACCATTTAATTTACACAACATGCCTACCAATTTAAAGGTGCAAATTGTTTTTTTTTCTATTGTGACACAAACAATAATTAAGATGAAAAAAAAAACAGAAATCTGGAGTGTGCATAGGTATTCACCCCCTTTCATATGAAACCTCTAAATAAGAGCTGGTCCAACCAATTCACTTCATAAGTCACATAATTCGTTGATTAAGATCTACCTGTGTGCAAAGTGTCACATGATCTGTCACATGATGTCTGTAGAAATCAACCTGGTCTGGAAGGACCCTGACTCTGCAATACTACTAAGCAAGCAACATGAGAACCAAGGAGCCTCCAAACAGGTCAGAGACAAAGTTGTGAAGTAGTATGGATCAGGGTTCGGTCATAAAAAAAAAAAAATCCCAAACTTTGAATATCCCAGGGAGCATCATTAAATCAATGATAGCAAAATGGAAAGAATGTCACCACTACAAACCTGACAAGAGAAGGCCACCCACCAAAACTCACAGACTGGGCAAGGAGGGCATTAATCAGAAATGCAACAAAGACCAAAACATAACACTGAAGGAGCTGCAAAGATCCACAGCAGAGATGGGAGAATCTGTCCATAGGACCACTTTAAGCCATACACTCCACAGAGTGGGGCTTTATGGAAGAGTGGCCAGAAAAAAGACATTGCTTAAGAAAACACATTTGGAGTTTGCCCAACAGTATGTGGCAGACTCCCCAAACACATGGAAGAAGATTCTCTGGTCAGATGAGACTAAAATTCATCTTTTTGGGCATCCTAGGGAATGCCATGTGTGGTGCAAACCCATCACCCTGAGAACACCATTCCTACAGTGAAGTATGGTGGTGGCAGCATCATGCTGTGGGGATGTTTTTCATCTGCAGGGACAGGAAAGCTGGTCAGGACTGAAGGAAAGATGGATGGCACTAAATACAGGGCAATTCTGGAGGAAAACCTGTTTGAGTCAGCCAGAGGTTTGAGGCTGGGACGAAGGTTCACGTTCCAGCAGGACAATGACCCTAAACATACTGCTAAAGCTACACTGAAGTGGTTTAAAGGGAAACATTTAAATGTCTTGGAATGACCTAGTCAAAGCCAAGACCTCAATCCAATTGTGAATCTGTGGCTTAAATTGAAGATTGCTGTACACTAATGCAACCTAGTCTGGCTAACGCGACTTCAAAGCTCTGCGAACATTTGGTCTGGCAAAGATATTAAGCCCAACCGTTTCCCAAAGCGCGTGGTTGACCCGCCTCCCTGAAATGCCTCAGTTTGCTACTGGTCGAAGCCAGAAAAGGCTGTGACGAAGCTTAAACCAATCACATCACTCTTTCCTCTGACGTATGTGACGCGACGGAAACTGCTTGAGTAACAGGAAGAAGATAAATACCTCCAGGGCTGCTTTTTGCTCCGTTTTCAATGAGAACTTCCCGTTGAATGCTTTCAATACAGCATCTACCGCTGTGTCAAAGGCTTGCCGCTGCTGCATGTTCTTAATGTTTCTAGTGAATGAAGCGCTTCCGGCATAGATTCTGTAAACAATCTATGGCTTCCGGTTGCAGTTCTACTACGTCACTGCCTTGAACACGCCTCTACCCAGGGCCGTTGGAGATGCTCAAAGTTGATTGGTTCCCGATTTTTCGGGAGCTTGGAAGAGCTGTAGATAGCTTGCCTGGCCAGACTAAGCTCGCAACAGGCCCTCGTGTTGCGTCACGCTTAGGATGGGCGGGCCCAGGCTAAATGCAACCCATCTAACTTGAAGGAGTTGGAGCAGTTTTGCCTTGAGGAATGGGCAAAAATCCCAGTGGCTAGATGTGGTAAGCTAATAGAGACATATTCCAAGAGACTTGAAGCTGTAATTGCAGCAAAAGGTGGCTCTACAAAGTATTGACTTTTGGGGAGGATATCTATGCACACTCCATATTTTTGTTTTTTCATCTTAATTATTGTTTGTGTCACAATAAAACAACAATTTGCACCTTTAAAATTGCAGGCATGTTGTGTAAATCAAATGTTGCTACCCCTCCAGAAATCCATTTTATGAATACTTTTGCAAAACACTGTACAATCTGAATAAGCTACTTATGAATAGGAGTATGCTGTACATACAGTATGTGTGTTCATATAACTGACTAAATATAAACTCATGTTTTCGATGTGCAGATGCCTACACAGATGAGGATCTCATGCTCTACTGGAAAAGTGGAGATGAATCTCTCAGTATAGATGACAAGATTTCACTCTCTCAGTTCCTGATTCAGAAATTCCACACCACCTCCAGACTGGCCTTCTATAGTAGTACAGGTACTGTTTATGCCTGGGTGTTATCAGAGAATAATCTGATAATCACTGTTTTGTGTGGGGCATAAAAAAAATGAAGCATTAAGTCCTCCAATGTGCTCACAGTGCAGTCTTCAGTCATAATTATTAAACATCTTCAATATTTGTGACTCAACATCCTGTAGTGTGAGGGGGAACATCGACTGTCTTACGCGAAAACACTGATAAATAATAATAGCAAAGCTGGAGGGGCGTCCACTTACTCCACAGTGGACTAAAGTCATGTTTATTCATGAGGAATTTGATGAGATCCCAGGTTCCGAGAGTCATACTCATAGCGTCTTCATTTCCTGTCAATGTGTTTAACCGCCAGGTGATAGTGTGTTGTATTTGCATGATGTCATATGATGGCTTTGAGCTTCACTTTATTTGGCTCAGGGTTGTCATACCTGCATTGCTGATTCTGAAAAAAAAAAAAAATCAAATGTCATCACCGCGTGTTGATTAATTTCACCAGTAATGTAATCTAGATAAATGTAGATAGATAATCTAGTAGATTATCCAGTTAATGGCTTGTGTCATAACACCATAAAACACAATGATTTCACATATTAGTCCAGGCACCAGATCTACTTTTTACAGTGTCGAGATTTGTCCATCCCTGTTACTTTGTCAACACACTTCAAAATGAGTTCTCAGACATTTCCCGAAGTTTATTTTCTGTCATATTTAAAAAAAAAAATGCTGAGTGATTTATTCTAGAAGAATTATTTTTATCCTGTATCAGTCAGTATGTAAGCATCAAACACCATATTGGAGATGATGTTCAATTATGCTATTTCCTTGATGGCAAGTTGATCTGTCACTGCTGGGGACATCAGTTCAATATCATTTCATTCACTGGAATAAAGAGAAATGAAAATATAACATTAGCAGCATTCTGAAAGCTATATACTATTTCTCTGGACAGATATTGAAAAGCTTTGGTTATGATCTTCCAATTTCTTGATAATTATACAGGTTCAAATCTTGATTGAATACAGTCATAACTGTTACTGTGAGTCCTGGTGAATACAATGTACAACCCCAATTCCAAAAATTTTGGGATGCTTTGTTAAACATAAATAAAAACAGAATGTGATTATTTGCAAATTGTGGACACCCTATATTTCATTGAAATAGTATAAAAACAACATATCAAATGTTGAAACTGAGAAATGTTATTGTTGTTGTTTTTTAATATATGCTCATTTTGAATTTGATGCCTGCAACATGATTCAGAAAAGTTGGGACAGGGGCATGTTTACCACTGTGTTGCATCACCACTACTTTTAACAACACTGTAAACATTTGGGAACTGAGGAGACCAATTGCTGTACAACCCCGATTCCAAAAAAAGTTGGGACAAAGTACAAATTGTAAATAAAAACGGAATGCAATAATTTACAAATCTCAAAAACTGATGATGTATTCACAATAGAACATAGACAACATATCAAATGTCGAAAGTGAGACATTTTGAAATTTCATGCCAAATATTGGCTCATTTGAAATTTCATGACAGCAACACATCTCAAAAAAGTTGGGACAGGGGCAATAAGAGGCTGGAAAAGTTAAAGGTAGAAAAAAGGAACAGCTGGAGGACCAAATTGCAACTCATTAGGTCAATTGGCAATAGGTCATTAACATGACTGGGTATAAAAAGAGCATCTTGGAGTGGCAGCAGCTCTCAGAAGTAAAGATGGGAAGAGGGTCACCAATCCCCCTAATTCTGCGCCGACAAATAGTGGAGCAATATCAGGAAGGAGTTCGACAGTGTAAAATTGCAAAGAGTTTGAACATATCATCATCTACAGTGCATAATATCATCAAAAGATTCAGAGAATCTGGAAGAATCTCTGTGTGTAAGGGTCAAGGCCAGAAAACCATACTGGGTGCCCGGGGCCCTTAGACGGCACTGCATCACATACAGGCATGCTTCTGTATTGGAAATCACAAAATGGGCTCAGGAATATTTCCAGAGAACATTATCTGTGAACACAATTCACCGTGCCATCCGCCGTTGCCAGCTAAAACTCTATAGTTCAAAGAAGCCGTATCTAAACATGATCCAGAAGCGCAGATGTCTTCTCTGGGCCAAGGCTCATTTAAAATAGACTGTGGCAAAGTGAAAAACTGTTCTGTGGTCAGACAAATCAAAATTTGAAGTTCTTTATGGAAATCAGGGACGCCGTGTCATTCGGACTCAAGAGGAGAAGGACGACCCAAGTTGTTATCAGCGCTCAGTTCAGAAGCCTGCATCTCTGATGGTATGGGGTTGCATTAGTGCGTGTGGCATGGGCAGTTTACACATCTGGAAAGACACCATCAATGCTGAAAGGTATGTCCAGGTTCTAGAGCAACATACAGTTAGGTCCATATATATTTGGACACTGACACAAATTTTCTTTTTTTACCTGTTTACTGAAACATATTCAAGTTATAGTTATATAATGGACATGGACAGAAAGTCCAGACTTTCAGCTTTCATTTGAGGGTATCCACATTAAAATTGGATGAAGGGTTTAGGAGTTTCAGCTCTTTAACATGTGCCACCCTGTTTTTAAAGGGACCAAAAGTAATTAGACAATTGACTCAAAGGCTATTTATGGGCAGGTGCGGGCAATTCCTTCGTTATGTCATTCTCAATTAAGCAGATAAAAGGCCTGGAGTTGATTTGAGGTGTGGTGCTTGCATTTGGAAGATTTTGCTGTGAAGAAAACATGCGGTCAAAGGAGCTCTCCATGCAGGTGAAACAAGTCATCCTTAAGCTGCGAAAACAGAAAAAAACCATCTGAGAAATTGCTACAATATTAGGAGTGACAAAATCTACAGTTTGGTACATCCTGAGAAAGAAAGAAAGCACTGGTGAACTCATCAATGCAAAAAGACCTGGACACTCACAGAAGACAACAGTAGTGGATGATCGCAGAATAATTTCCATGGTGAAGAGAAACCCCTTCACAACAGCCAACCAAGTGAACAACACTCTCCAGGAAGTAGGCGTATCAATATCCAAATCTACCATAAAGAGAAGACTGCGTGAAAGTAAATACAAAGGGTTCACTGCACGGTGCAAGCCACTCATAAGCCTCAAGAATAAAAAGGCTAGATTGGACTTTGCTAAAAAACATCTAAAAAAGCCAGCACAGTTCTGGAAGAACATTCTTTGGACAGATGAAACCAAGATCAACCTCTACCAGAATGATGGAAAGAAAAAAGTATGGCAAAGGCGTGGTACAGCTCATGATCCAAAGCATACCACATCATCTATAAAACACGGCGGAGGCAGTGTGATGGCTTGGGCATGCATGGCTGCCAGTGGCACTGGGTCACTAGTGTTTATTGATGATGTGACACAGGACAGAAGCAGCCGGATGAATTCTGAGGTATTCAGAGACATACTGTGTGCTCAAATCCAGCCAAATGCAGCCAAACTGATTGGTCGGCATTTCATAATACAGATGGACAATGACCCAAAACATAAAGCCAAAGCAACCCAGGAGTTTATTAAAGCAAAGAAGGGGAATATTCTTGAATGGCCAGGTCAGTCACCTGCTCTCAACCCAATTGAGCATGCATTTCACTTGTTAAAGACTAAACTTCAGACAGAAAGGCCCACAAACAAACAGCAACTAAAAACCGCTGCAGTAAAGGCCTGGCAGAGCATTAAAAAGGAGGAAACACAGCGTCTGGTGATGTCCATGAGTTCAAGACTTCAGGCAGTCATTGCCAACAAAGGGTTTTCAACCAAGTATTAGAAATGAACATTTTATTTACAATTATTTAATTTGTCCAATTACTTTTGAGCCCCTGAAATGAAGGGATTGTGTTTAAAAAATGCTTTAGTTCCTCACATTTTTATGCAATCATTTTGTTCAACCCATTGAATTAAAGCTGAAAGTCTGAACTTCAACTGCATCTGAATTGTTTTGTTCAAAATTCATTGTGGTAATGTACAGAACCAAAATTAGAAAAATGTTGTCTCTGTCCAAATATTTATGGACCTAACTGTATGCTCCCATCCAGACGATGTCTCTCAGGGAAGACCTTGCATTTTCCAACATGACGATGCCAAACCACATACTGCATCAATTACAGCATCATGGCTGCGTAGAAGAAGGGTCTGGGTACTGAACTGGCCAGCCTGCAGTCCAGATCTTTCACCCATAGAAAACATTTGGCATATCATAAAACGGAAGATACGACAAAAAAGGACCTAAGACAATTGAGCAACTAGAATCCTACATTAGACAAGAATGGGTTAACATTCCTATCCCTAAACTTGAGCAACTTGTCTCCTCAGTCCCCAGACGTTTACAGACTGTTGTAAAGAGAAAAGGGGATGTCTCACAGTGGTAAACATGGCCTTGTCCCAACTTTTTTGAGATGTGTTGTTGGCATGAAATTTAAAATCACCTAATTTTTCTCTTTAAATGATACATTTTCTCAGTTTAAACATTTGATATGTCATCTATGTTCTATTCTGAATAAAATATGGAATTTTGAAACGTCCACATCATTGCATTCCGTTTTTATTTACAATTTGTACTTTGTCCCAACTTTTTTGGAATCGGGGTTGTAGTTTATAAAGTGAAATGTTGTCCCACTCTTGCATGATATACAATTTCAGTTGTCTCCTTTGTTGCATTTTGAGCTTCATAATGTGCCAAATATTTTTTCAATAGGAGACAGGTCTGGATTGCAGGCAGATCAGTTTAGCACCTGGACTCTTTTACTACAGAGTCATGCAGTTGTAATACATGCAGAATCTGGTTTGGGCTTGTTTTGCTATGTAAGATCTACTCTGAAAAAGATGTCATCTGGATGGTAGTATGTTGCTCCAATACCTGTATATATCATTCAGCATTAACGATGCCTTCCATGTACAAGCTACCCATGCCATCGCAGATGCTGGCTTTTGAACTGTGATTGTTTTGATACCAAGCCAGATAGCACCTCTCCTCTTTAGCCTGGAGGACACAGTGTCCATTATTTCCAAAAAGAATTTCAAATTTCGATTCATCAGACCACAGGACAGTTTTCCACTTTGCCTCAGTCCATTGTAAATGAGCTCAGGCCCAGAGAAGGTGGTGGTGTTTCTGAATATTGTCTATATATGGTTTTAATTTGCATTTGTGGATGCAGTGACAAATTGTGTTCACAGATGATGGTTTTCGGAAGTGTTACTGAGCCCATACAGCTATTTCCACTACAGAATCATGTCTGTTTTTAATGCAGTGTCACCTAAGGGACCAAAGATCATGGGCATCCAATCTTGGTTTTCGGGCTTGTCAAGTCAAGTTTATTTCTATAGCGCTTTTAACAATAGACATTGTCCCAATGCAGCTTTACAGAATTTGAATTACTTTAAACATGAGCTGATTTTATCCCTAATCTATCCCCAATGAGCAAGCCTGTGGCGACGGTGGCAAGGAAAAACTCCCTCAGACGACATGAGAAAGAAAGGAACCAGACTCAAACGCGAACCCATCCTCATATGGGTGATAACAGACAACATGATTATAACATTAACAGTTTTAACATGAAGTCAGTTTCGTTGATGTTATAATTCTTCATTGGTGGAAACCTGAATGCAAAACTGTTCATGGCAACTGCAGTCCTAAAGTTAGCAAGTCAAGTGTAGTCCTCAGCCATAAAAGCATTACTGTAAGTGTCCAGAGCATCTTCCAAGTGTGACTTTCAACTGTCCATATGGGGCCATCCTCCACAGGAGTGATGTAATGAGACTCCAACCAGATGTAGGGCATCAGGATGGATCAGGCAAGTCCGAGGAGCAGAAGAGGTCAGCATCTCAATCTCAGGATTGATGTGCAACTCGGAGGGACAGGCGGGGGGGACACAGGTTGTTAGGTATGCCAAATGTCACCTGAATAAGTAGAAACAGTATACATTTTGCACTGAATGCAAGCAGGGACTCTGGCAAAACTAACTATGACAGCATAACTAAAAGGGGAGAGCCAGAAGGTGACACAGGCATGAGGGCACCCCGGGACATAAAGCAGCCAGCCACTACACCGTCAACAAACTCGAGTGAGCAAGCGAGTGGGGGACTGACAGCATCCATGCATCTCAGTTTACCAAAACACTCTGTCTGAGGAGCCTCCAGATCTACACCTTTACCTCATAAACACTATTAACAAAAGGCTTGACTCAGCCAAGACTTAAACGCTGAGACTGTGTCCGATTCCCGAACACTACTTGGAAGGCTGTTCCATAACTGTGGGGCTTTGTAAGAAAAAGCTCTGCCCCCTAATGTAGCCTTCACTATACAAGGTACCATCAGATAGCCTACACCTTTTGCTCCAAGTAGGCGTGGTGGGTCATAAAGGACCAGAAGTTCGCTCAGGTACTGTGGCGCAAGACCATTCAGTGCTTTAAAGGTTAATAGTAGTATTTTATAATCAATACGAAATTTGATTGGGAGCCAATGCAGTGTGGATAAGACGGGGTGATGTGATCAGAGGTAGAAAAAGTACTGAAAAATTGTAATTAAGTAAAAGTATCTTCACTTTGCTTAAATTCTACTCAAGTAAAAGTACCCATCTAAAAATCTACTCGAGTAAAAGTAAAAAAGTACTCAATTTAAAATGTACTTTGAGTAAAAGTTACTTAGTTACTTTCAATTATTTGATGTAAAAAAAGAAAGGACAAGTCATAAATCAAATTGTTTTTAATGAACTATTAGTCCACATAATAACCTTTCAGGCAGTATAATGTATAAAGCTTTGTTTGGACTACCCCATAAAACATTTTCAAGTACAAGTGGCATAACTTGTAAATTCTATCATCCATTTTTTTCTTTACTGACAAACAGCAGCATATTAAAGCCACTAAAGCAGACTTACTAAATGACACATATGAAACGTAAACCAACCAAACTCAAAGTGTCCAGGACTCTCACAATTTAAAGACAGCTAAGCGATTCCTTAATAACACTGTGCTCTTCCTTATATAGAAAATATAATGGACAAATTAACTGCATAATGTTTACAACCTGTCGAGAGGTAATGTGCAAACTATTTTGAGACCGCCCCATAAAACATTTTTAAGCAAAGTGCTAAATTCTGAATTGTATGGTCCAACTCAAACACCACAATAAAAAAAGAAAAGAAAACCAAAATCAAACAAAGTATCCAAGACAGTGAAAATGTTGAGCAATTCTTTATTAACAAACTGTGCTCTCTTTTTCTTTCTATAGCAAACATACTGTAAATTATATCAATTGTCTTAATTGAAAAATGAACACACTGACTGCTGATAAAAGAAATGAAATAAAGTGCCCTGCCCACTCTGCCCACTGAATACTAAAACATTAAACCGAAAAGCTCTTGAGTTTCAGCAGGAGCTGATTCTCAAAGTTTGTTGCACTAATCCGTGCTCTCTTTGCGGTAAACAATAAACCAGCCGAGCTGAAAAGACGCTCACAGGCAGCTGAGGCCGGAAGGCCTGTGTTGAGTTCAGGGAAAGTTTTTTTTTTATTTTTGGAAAGGAGTTAAGAAGGTCCATGCTCACTGAAATACAGGCAAGGTAGCCCTCTAACTCCCCTCTCCCCTTCTGGTCTTCATGGAGGCGAAGAAATCCATAGCACCCTTTTATCATTTTAACATCACATTTAGTGAACATTCTCAAAGGCCTGCAAAGCCTGCATTCCCAATCTAGCTGTTATTTTGATGGCCTATCAGTGACCTCCCAAAGCTCTAGTCTAGGCTACAGCTAATGACCCAAGAGCTAGTCTACTAGTGCATCTCAAAAAATTAGAATACCATGAAAAAGATCCTTTTTTTCATAATTTAATTCAAAAAGGTAAACTTTCATATATTCTATATTCATTACATCTCATCTCATCTCATTATCTCTAGCCGCTTTATCCTTCTACAGGGTCGCAGGCAAGCTGGAGCCCATCCCAGCTGACTACGGGCGAAAGGCAGGGTACACCCTGGACAAGTCGCCAGGTCATCACAGGGCTGACACATAGACACAGACAACCATTCACACTCACATTCACACCTACGGTCAATTTAGAGTCACCAGTTAACCTAACCTGCATGTCTTTGGACTGTGGGGGAAACCGGAGCACCCGGAGGAAACCCACGCGGACACGGGGAGAACATGCAAACTCCGCACAGAAAGGCCCTCGCCGGCCACGGGGCTCGAACCTGGACCTTCTTGCTGTGAGGCGACAGTGCTAACCACTACACCACTGTGCTGCCTATTCATTACATGTAAAGTGAAATATTTAAAGCCTTTTTTTGTTTTAATTTTGATGATTATGGCTTATAGCTCATGAAAATCAGAAATCCAGTATCTCAAATTATTAGAATATTCCCTAAGATCAATCAAAAAAAGGATTCACAATACAGAAATGTCCAACTTCTGAAAAGTATATTCATTTATACGCTCAATACTTGGTTGGGGCTCCTTTACCATGAATTACTGTATCAATGCGGTGTGGCATGGAGGTGATCAGTCTGTGGCACTGCTGAGGTGTTATTGAAGCCCAGGTTGCTTTGATAGTGGCCTTCAGCGTATCTGTATTTTTGGGTCGGGTGTTTCTCATCTTCCTCTTGACAATACCCCATAGATTCTCCATGGGGTTCAGGTCAGGCAAGTTGGCTGGCCAATCAAACACAGGAATATCATGGTCAGCACACCATTTGGTAGTAGTTTTGGCACTGTGGGTAGGTGCTAAGTCCTGCTGGAAAAGGAAATCAGCATCTCCAAAAAGCTCGTCAGCAGATGGAAGCATGAAGTGCTCTAAAATCTCCTGGTAGATGGCTGTGTTGACTTTGGACTTGATAAAATACAGTGGACCAACACCAGCAGATGACACGGCACCCCAAATCGTCACAGACTGTGGAAACTTCACACTGGGCTTCAAACACCTTGGATTCTGTGCCTCTCCACTCTTCCTCCAGACTCTAGAACCGTGATTTCCAAATTAAATGCAAAATGTACTTTCATCTGAAAAGAGGACTTTGGACCACTGAGCAACAGTCCATTTCTTTCTCTCCTTAGCCCAGATAAGACACTTCTGACATTGTCTCTGGCTCAGGAGTAGCTTGATATTAGGAATGCGAAAGTTGTATCCCCTTTCTTGAAGATGTCTGTTCGTGATGGGTCTTGATACACTGACACCAGCCTCAGTCCACTCCTTGTGAAGCTCTCCCAAGTTCTTGAATCAACTTTTCTTGACAGTCCTCTCAAGACTGCGGCCATCCCTGTTGCTTGTGCACCTTTTCCAGCCACCCTTTTCAGCAATGACCTTTTGTGGTTTACCCTCCTTGTGGAGGGCATCAGTGATCATCTTCTGGACAACAGTCAAGTCAGCAGTCTTCCCCATGATTGTGGTTGTGTGTACTGAACTAGACCGAGAGATACACTGTGTTCATACTGTTTTACTCAAAATGAAATATTCTAATATTTTGAGATGTTTTTTTATGTTTTTGTACTGTATGCCATACTGATTAAAATTAAAATAGAAAAATGCTTGAAACATTTTAGTTTATGTGTAATGTGTCTATAATATATAACATTTCACTTTCTCAAATAACTGATGGAAAATATTGAACTTTTTCACAATATTCTAATTTTTTGAGATGCTCTAGTATACATGAATTAGGATTTTTTCATAAGAGACCAATTGCAACTAAAACCATGCACTCGTATTATTTCTGACAGTTGTTCTGATAAAACAAATTTGTAAACATGAGGTGATTTATTTCATTTAGGCTACTTCACTTGAAACGTTAGTGATCAGTACGGATGCTAGGCAGCTTTTATGTGAAGGCACATTTTACTCAACAGTGGAAGGTTTTAACCAAACAATAAATATAACGTTTGGGATACACAGGTAAATGCACATATCTACTTACCACCACATGCTTCCGCAGATTTGATGTGGAAGTTTTGTAGACTGATAGCTCTGTGTGGCGGGGCAGGCACATTTTGCATTGCATTATTATGTTATTGCCTCGTTTGCATTTGAATGCAAAGTACTGGCTGAGATACGGCCAAGGATTTCCCTCGCTGTCCGGCGCATCTGTTCCACGGGAATTCTCTTCTTGGCAATCCTCAACCTCCTCCATGACCTCCTCTATCTCTTGCTCAGCTACCTCAGCACCAGCCATCATCCAACGATACATATAGGCTAATATGGATATTCTGCGCCTGCGCCAGTTTCCTTTTAGTTCAGGCCAATTGGTTTTTTTTCCCCGCATTTAATTTTTTTTACTCAGTAACGGGCGGTTTTCGAATGTAGCGAAGTAAAATACTTGGTTCAAAATGTACTTGAGTAAAAGTAAAATTACCCATTTCAAAAACTACTTAAATTACAAATTACACAAAAAAATCTACTTAATTACAGTAACGTGAGTAAATGTAATTCGTTACTTTCCACCTCTGGATGTGATCATATTTTCTAGCTCTAGTAAGGACTCTTGCTGCTTCATTTTGAACTAACTGGAGCTTGTTTATGCACTTATTGGAACAGTAAGGCATTACAGTAATCCAATCTGGAGGTAACAAAAGCATGAACTAGTTTTTCTGCATCAATATAGTGACATTAAATTTCTTATCTTAGCAATATTTCTGAGATGAAAGAAAGCTGTCCGGGTAATGTTATCGATGTGAGTTTCGAATGAAAGACAGGGGTCAATAATCACCCCGAGGTCTTGTCCCTTGCATACAGAGATTTCTCTGAATCTTTTAATGATATTATGTCTCATAGATAATGTAATCCCCAAACTCTTTGCAATCTTACATTGAGCACTGAGGAACTTTATTCTTAAATTGTTGCACTGTTTGCCCACACAGTCTTTCACAGAGACGGGTGATAAACCCCTCGCCATCTTTAATTCTGAGACTCTGCCTCACTGGGACATTTTCTCAGTTTCAACATTTGATATATTGTCTTTGTACTGTTTTCAATGAAATATAGTTTCCATGATTTGCAAATCATTGCATTCTGTTTTTATTTACACAGTTTTATACAGCGTCCCAATTTTTTTCTAATTGGGACTGTAAATAAAAAGACTAATATATTGCTCTTTGGTTTGATCATTCTTCTCCAGGTTGGTACAACCGTCTATACATCAACTTTACCCTGAGACGTCACATTTTCTTCTTCCTGCTACAGACCTACTTTCCTGCTACTCTGATGGTCATGCTGTCCTGGGTGTCCTTCTGGATTGACCGCCGTGCTGTCCCTGCCAGAGTATCCTTAGGTACAGGATACTTGGATAATTTGGTGAATTTTATTAAATGCTTCCTACCAAATGGTTATTACCAAATAATTCTTATAGGTAAGGCTTTCCTGCATGATGTAGATCCATAGGTGGAAGTCTCTTCATTTATATAAGAGATTTTGGCATTGTGTCTCATAATGATGGTTTCTTAAAAGTTATTTCTTATTATGTTTATGTGCAACTTTCTAGTGACCTTCACCCATCTGGGTGAAGATATTTTTGTTTTGTCCCCCCCCCCCAAATATTCTCCCTATTTAGTCATGGCCAATTCCCATCCTCTCCAGTTCGGTCTCCTGCAATGCTTTTCTGTTGCACCTCTCAGGAGCCCATCTGTGTCAATGTGAAGGTGGAACGTATGCAACTCCACACAGACAGTCAGGATCAAAAATACAAAATATCTGAAATGTATATGTATTTATATAAACTACACTATAACTGATAAATGTATCAAAATCACACTTTCAGATTTTGAATGTCCCAAGATTCATATTATGACTTGTAACATGTAATATTAGCATTCTGGCAGAAAATCGCCAACACTAATGCTAAGAATTAGAAAAAAAAAAATCTGCACTAAATCATGCAGGGTGATTTAGTCGTACTGGCTGTTTGGTTTTTAAAGTGTGTTGGTAAGACATTTGCATAGATAAAAGATCATAGCAGCTTTGCTCACTAGTCTCCAGCTTTATAGCTAGCATTCAGCTGGGCTAACTAGTACAAAGTCTGATATTAATTAAGAAAAGGCATCTCTGATTGTGTGGTTGTGATTAAACCTGGATCATTTTAGGAGCACAGATGGACACTTTTGCTATATCATTATTTTCTTCTTTCTTTCCCTTTTCCCTACCATGAACTGCTCTTAAACAGAAGCTGAATAAATACAGTTTGCTGACATGAAAATGCTTTTTTTTAATTATTATTATTATTAGAGATGAGAGCAGTGTCTAAAAACAAGTTATTAAAGGAATATCTATTTAATACTTTGAAATGTAAAAAAAAAAAGTTGATACTCCCTACAACAATTTTTATAGTGAGCATTCAAAATTGACATTTGTCATCACTGCAATGATGAATTTTCCTTGCCAGTATAGGATATGTAATGTTTTTCTTGCTTAGTAAAGCTACACATACTGCACAGATGTCCCAGAATCCATTTCCACTCACTAAACTTTTTAATTCAATTAACAATAGATGTTGTCGCAATGCAGCTTTATAGAAATATAAATGTAGATTTAGATGCATAATGAACAAGCCACATTTGACAGTGGTATGAACCAATATGACTGCTGAGCACACATGATGTAGACCTACAGCAATGTGACTTCTTTATGGATTTAGGGGGAAAGAAAACTTGAATGGTAACTGTTGTAGGTTACGGCAGTCATAAGGTTTTTTCCACTGGTGGAACCTGTTTGAGGAATTCTGAAACTTTAATTGCTTTTCCACCAGAGGAACCAGCATTCATTTTACTCCCAAATCAGGATATATTAGGGTGGAGCATGCCATGATGAACATTGCTGATTTTTCAAACACAGCTTCAATTCCAACGTCCTCTCTGTTCTCAAAGTGCTAGATTACATTACGTTATATTACATGGCATTTAACAGATGCGTTTATCCAGATCAACATACAACAAGTGCAAAAGTCAGGTACAAGAAGTGCTGAACTTCTAGATAAGAAAGTCCTAGTGCCAGATGTACAGTATAAGTGACAGAATAACACCAAGTGTAATATACTGCTGAATTAACAACAATCAGCCAAGGAAAACAAGCCAACCATACAAATGAGACAACAAAGCACAAATAAATAGAGAAAGATAAAACCCCAACGACGAACACTGTCATCATGACCAGGCTAGACAGCACACAGCCTAGGTTGGTCAAGACAGCTAAGGTAGCTACATGATTACACATTTTGCAGGGAAGCAGGGGAAAGGTGTAGCCTGAAGAGGTGGGTCTTCAGTCTGTGCTTTTGAAGGTGGTCAGGGAGTCAGCAATTCTGATCTCAATGGGAAGGTCATTCCACCAACAGGGAGCCAGGATGGACAGCAGCCTTGAGCGGACAGGAGGAGGGTCCGGGCGACTAGTAGCAGCGGCACGTAGGGATCTGGCTGGCATGTAGGGTCTGATCAGTCTCTGGAGGTATGCTGGACCTGACTCCTTGACTGCCTTGTAAACTAGCACCAATGGCTTAAATTTGATGTGAGCTGCGACAGGCAGCAAGTGAAGGGCAGCAAGTGAAGGGCAGCAAGCAGAAGGGTAGAATGAGGGAGGTTGTAGACCAAGCAGGCTGCAGCATTCTGGATGAGCTGCAGGGGTCTGGTAGCAGATGCTGGGAGGCTAGCAAGAAGAGAGTTGCAGTAGTCCAAATGGGAGAGAATCAGTTCTTGGACCAGGAGCTGAGTAGAGTAGGTGGTGAGGAAGGAACAGATCCTTTGAATGTTTTAAAGGAGGAATCTGCACATCTGAGTCACTGCAGCAATGTTCGCTGAAGAGGAGAGTCTGTCATCGCACACCACCCCTAGGTTCTTCACACTGGGTGAAGGTGACATAGAGATGTCCCCCAGAGAGATGATGAAGTCCAGCGGTGGAGAAGATGGAGCAGGAATGTAAATCATCTCTGTCTTGCCTGGGTTGAGCTTCAGGTGATGGTTGTCCATCCAGCTCTGGATGTCACACAAGCAAGCAGATATGCAAGTAGAGCCCTGTGTGTCAGAAGGAGGAAAAGAGAAACAGTTGAGTGTCATGGAGCATAGCAGTGGTAGGCTAGACCATGAGCAGAGATAATCGGGCCAAGAGACTGAGTGTAGAGGGAGAAGAGAAGCAGATCAAAGACTGAACCTTGGGGGACACCAGTTGTAAGTGGGCATGGTGCCGATACTGTACCAGCTCAGGTAACCTGGAAGGAGTGACCGGAGAGGTAGTACTTAAACCAATCCAAGGCTATCCCACAGATCCCCAGTGTTGACAGGGATGACAGGAGGATGGATCAACGGTGTCAAATGCAGCAGAAAGGTCTAAGAGATAGGTAGAGCATTCTCATGAATGTGGATTCTGTGCAGCTCCACTTTTAGAAAGTGTCTGTCAAGTCAAGTCAAAGTCCGTTCCCAGGATCTGGTCTTCCTAGGCAGTCTCCTATCCCAGTACTAACCAGCTCTTTTGAGGCACATGGGCACGGTGCCGATCTCTGTTTCCATAGCCCTCGTCCTCTTGTCTATACAGCTAGGGTTACAGTGAGGAGCTAGTCCTCTGGTAACCGCTAGAGTTTGACTTCACATCTGTTGATGCCTACTCGCATCTGTACTGCAGCGTGCCTTGCAAAATGGCAGTCGGTACCATTTTTATGATGGTCTTTGGTATGACCCGAGTAGAACTCGTGATCTCCTGGTCGAGAGGTGGGCATGCTAACCACTAGGCCAACTCGCAGTCAGAAAGTGTCTGTACAGTATTAAAATTGTAACCACAGATGTAGAAGCTATGTCACTGTGTTTTTGATTGTGCAAGTTTTGTCTTTTTTTCACCCCACCTTCATCCATGTACACAGCACTTTTTAAAACAAAGTTGAATCAAGATTCTACACACTGTAGCACTCTAGCAAATATATTACCTAATGCTGGCTTAATATTTCTAAGTCTCACCTTACAAATTGCCTTGAATGCAGAAACTCTGCCTCACAACTCAGCTGCAATAAATAAGCACAGAGAACACTTGTTATGAATGCAGCTGTGGTCTGAACTGTGAAAAACTGCCAGGAGTGGTAATTAACACCTGGATCTTCTCTTGTGTGCACAGTGACATAGTACCCACTATGAGTACCTAATGTAACATCACTTTGACTCCTGCAAACTACTCTCCAAGTGCCTACTGGGTCACTGTTACTTAATGTTCGTAACACACACAAAAAAAATCAGCTTGTTATATTACCAAGAATCCAGAAAACGTGATATCCTGTAGACTCCATAAATGTTAAATAACCATCTCCTTCTCCTTACAGAAAACTTCACTGTATCAATTTATACAGCTTTCGTGAAATAACAAAACATTTTTGATCCATTTATTATTAGGCTAACATTAAAAGTCTCTAGATTACAACCCCAATTCCAAAAAAGTTGGGACGCTGTGTGAACTGTCAATAAAAACAATGTGATAATTTGCAAATCAGCGCTGTCGCCTCACAGCAAGAAGGTCCGGGTTCGAGCCCCGTGGCCAATGAGGGCCTTTCTGTGCGGAGTTTGCATGTTCTCCCCATGTCCATGTGGGTTTTCTCCAGGTGCTCTGGTTTACCCCACAGTCCAAAGACATGCAAGTTAGGTTAACCGGTGACTCTAAATTGACTGTAGGTGTGAATGTGAGTGTGAATTGGTTGTCTGTGTCTATGTGTCAGCCCTGTGATGACCTGGCGACTTGTCCAGGGTGTACCCCGCCTTTCGCCCGTAGTCAGCTGGGATAGGCTCCAGCTTGCCTGCGACCCTGTAGAACAGGATAATGAGATGATGAGATGAATTTGCAAATCTTGGAAACCCTATATTTCACTGAAAATAGTACCAAGACAACATATCAAATGTTGAAACTGAGAAATTTTGGGGTTTTTTTTAAATATATGCTTATTTTGAATTTGGTGTTAGCAACACATTTCAGAAAAGCTGGGACAAAGATATGTTTACCACTGTGTTGCATCACCTCTACTTTTAACAACACTCTGTAAACGTTTGGCAACTGAGGAGAACAATTGCTATAGTTTTGAAAGAGAAAGGTTGTCCCATTCTTGCCTGATATACAATTTCAGTTGCTCAACAGTTCAGGGTCTCCTTTGTCATATTTTGCACTTCATAATGCGCCAAATGTTTTAAATGGGAGACAGGTCTAGACTGCAGGCAGGCCAGTTTAGCACCCAGACTCTCTTATTATGGAGCCATGCAGTTTTAATATGTGCAGAAAGCAGTTTGGCATTCTCTTGCTGAAAGAAGGAAGGCCTTCCCTGAAAAATATTTTGTCTGGATGGCAGTATATTCTGAAATGTGTATATATCATTCAGCGTTCATGACACCTTCCCAGATGTACAAGCTACCTGTGTCATGTGCACTAATGCACCGTCACAGCTGCTGGCTTTTGAACTGTGCACTGATAACAAGCCAGATGGTCCCAAGCCGCATGGTAAAAAGAATTTCTACTTTTGATTTGTCAGACCTAAGGACAATTTTCCACTTCGCCTCAGTCTATCGTGAAAGAGTTCAGGCCCAGAGAAGGTGGCAGTGTTTCTGGATATTGTTTATATCTGGTTTTAACTTGCATTTGTGGATGCAGTAATGAACTGTTTTCACAGACAATGGTTTTCTGAAATGTTCCTGAGCCCATACAGTGATTTCCACTCCAGACACATGTCTGCTTTTAATGCAGTGTCTCTGAGGGCCTGAAGATCACAGGCATCCAATGTCAGTTTTCAGCCTTGTCTCTTGCATACAAAGATTTCTCCAGATTCTCTGAATCTTTTAATAATATTATGTACCATAGATGATGTGATTCCCAAATTCTTTGCAATTTTACATTGAGGAACATTATACTTAAATTGTTGCACTGTTTGCCCACGTAGTCTTTCACAGAGTGATGAACCCCTCCCCATCTTTACTTCTGAGAGACTCTGCCTCTCTGGGATGCTCTTTTTATACACAATCATGTTTCTGACCTGTTGCCAATTAACCAAATTAGGGTTTTTTTTAGAATTGCACATTTTTTCAGTCTTTTGTTGCCCCATCCCAACTTTTCTGAAGTGTGTTGCTGACATCAAATTCAAAATGAGCATATTTTTTTCAGAAAACAGAAAAATTTCTCACTTTCAATGAAATATAGGGTTTTTATGATTTGCAAATCTTCACAATCTGTTTTTATTTGTGCTTTACACAGTGTCTCTACTTTGTTGGAATTGGGGTTGTAGATGTTACTACAGAAACATTAGTATATTAGATTGAGCACATTAATATAAACCCATAACTGGACTTATTGTCAGAGCTGTGGTATAATTACCATTGTAAAATAATATTGTGGCTCTTTTGTTTGTTTCCTCAGGCATCACCACGGTGCTCACCATGTCCACCATCATCACAGGCGTAAATGCGTCCATGCCTCGAGTGTCCTACATTAAAGCCGTAGACATTTACCTGTGGGTCAGCTTCGTCTTTGTCTTCCTCTCCGTCCTCGAATATGCAGCTGTTAACTACCTGACTACCGTAAAAGACGGAAAAGAACGCAAATTCAGGGAAAAGGCCAGACATCAGGTCTTTACTCTTTATTTACTCTTGCAAAGTTTGTTTTTTAAATTGTATGCACGTGCGCGCATGCATGTGCATGCTCAGGTGGGAGTGTAAATATGAGTAACAGCAACAAACATCACCTTTTTATTTAAGATTTACCCAGTCCTTTCTCCATGTCTATATTACTTTAATCAATCCCTAATATATGCACATATGAATAAAACCGATAAATCCAAACAGAACAAAAGACTCAAATTACTAAAATTAAACTACAAGTAACTAAGCCCCTCATTGTTGTTGTTTGTGCCAGTCTTTGCCTTGTTCGTGTGGCCTGCTTCATGGCAAAAGCATGATGGTGGACGGGACATACAGCGAGGCAGACAGCAACAGCCTGGCCGGTTACAGCCGGGCACCCAACGGTCCCGAGGAGCCGATTGATAGACATGAGCGCATGGTGGTGCACCTCGCTGTCGACAATGAGTCTACAGGCACCAAGAAGAAAGGCCTCCGTGGCTTGCGCATCATCCACAGCACTCATGCCATTGATACATACTCACGCATGATCTTTCCTGGAGCCTACATCTTTTTCAACCTCATCTACTGGTCTGTCTACTGGTGAATCCTCACAGCGAGGGAATACACGGTTTTGAACATCAAACCATTACATCTAAATGGAGTTGAAAGACAATTAGTCGGCCTTTAGATGTAAATGAATGAAACCATTAACAAGACTCAGTTTCCCAACATTTGCCAGAAACCACATCAAATTTGCAAAGACTTGTCCGACTCAGTCTAAAATCACAAATAAATGGATGTACTTTGTATAATGGAGGAGCAATCTAATATATAGAGGAACCTTTATAAACTCTTGACATGGCAATAGGATATTTCACTGCTCAGATGGCACACACTGCACCAGAAAGTCTGATTGACTTTCTAAAAGCTCAGATTTCTCCACTCCATTTTTGATAAACTGCTGAGGGAGATCAAATCGACTTTATTCACCTTCTTCAACCTCCTCTCTCATTTAAATCATAGATTTAATTTAAATCATAGATGCCACTCACATGGCTGAGTTGTTGATGTTCAGACTAAATTGTGAACTTGTGATTTCTACATATTGTACAGTGGTTTCCCAACAACTAGCCAACAGCCCATAATTTAAATGGGAAACACTATTTACCTCCATTCCACTATACCAGCATCTAATGTATGAAGTGAGGCAGGTTCGTAGACCTTCATGAGGCAGGATGTTACTGATACAGCTACAGTTTCATCAGCTATCCAATGTCAAAGACAGTATAATTATATAAGGAATAAAACATGAAGGGGGTATGCTGTTATAGAAAAATAGCCAACAATGGGGTGATGTGATGCTGGAGTTGTTGGTTTTCCTAAAATAGCACATCCTGTAAGATTTTATTCCTCTTACGCTACAGCAATTAGCCAGCAATTACAGTTTACATAATGGATGACACATTTAGAAAAAACCATGTAACTCAAACTGAACTGTGTATTGAAAGTAATTATGAAAATGAAACTTCATGCACCCACTGGAAGGAGACATGTGGTGTTCTGCTGGAGGTGCTGTCTATTATTATCAGAAGGCTAGAGCTGAAGTGACAGCTTCGAGGAAATACAGCAAGTGAGAAACGTCAGTTCTTGCAGAACAACAATTCTTGCATTTGGAGCACTTGGAGAACGCAGAACTCCATCAAGGACAACAGTCGACTCTTCTATGATATGCAAAACTGCAACCACAACCAGTTTGTATGTCTGGATTAGTCATACTTACTGACAATTAAGGTGTATTTTGAAACCACTGTCCCCGAGTACTCCATGACAACTGCTTTCTGTATTATGTTTAAACAACTAGCCAACATGTGTATCCCAGAGGATTACTGGTACCTGTGAATGTGAATTGTGATATGGAGTCACCATATTTTTACATTGGCTATACTTTGTCACTTTTGAAATTTAATGCCATCTACTGGATTTTAAGATGTATGGCATTGTTGAGCGACAACTTCTGCCACATAGACTTATAAATATAGACGCCGCCTTCTGCGTAGAATCATACGTCATCCTCGCCGCCATATTGGATGTGGCAAAGTGGAGATTCTTCAACCGTCTCTGGTATAGCGTCTAGACAGTAGCCGAGAATAAAGATGCCTCATTCATGTGCTGCGTTTAACTGTACCAACAGGTTTACCGTCCAAACGAGGTCACATGGGATTACCTTTCACAGGTGAGACTGGAAAAATACTTTTCATTGTATTTGGTCATTATAACGTAATTTTACGAACAGATTTTTCTGACTTTGTGGCTAATATGAAGTCTTGCGCATAATAGCCGCTCGGTGAAACCTGTCTCCAAACAACGAAGTATTTCCTTCGTAACTACGCTGATTGTTGTTAGTTGCTTAGCTAACTTTTCACATACTATGTAGGTTTCCCAAAAATAAAGACATGAAAAAGCAGTGGGAGACAGCTGTGCGATGGGAAGGGTTTTCTGCTACTCCGTCATCCATGCTCTGCAGTGAACTCTTCAGAACGGAGGATTTTGACAAAACAGGTCAGACAGTCAGGATCAGAGAGGGAGCCGTTCCTTCAGTCTTCAGTTTCCCAGCTCATCTCCACCGGGTAGGTGTAGAGTTATAAGCAGTGAGAATTAGATAATACAGTGCCACACTATGATGAACGTTTTTGGACGTATGATGAATGTTTTTAACCTTTCTGAATGTGAAGGAATCAGTGATGTATTTTGTTTTGGTATGGCGTTAGAACCTGGCCGAACTCAGTTTGGCGGTCATTCAGCTCACTTTATTCAACGAGAGTAGGTCTGTGTGGTGACTCAATAAATAAAACAGTAAATTTTAATTTTCATTCACTATTTCCAGTTTTTCCACTATTTCCATCATTTATCATATTCAGTCTTGTAGGTTGGTTATTTTGGCCTCAGGTTTTGGTAGCTTGCTACTGTATGCTGACTAATTAGCTTACCTGAGCTATCTATCGCTAGTTTGCAGTGTACAGGGTATTTTGCACATTATTTATAACCATCACATTAAAAGTTATATATGTTGTTTTGATGCCTGTTTGTTTCTCAAATATATACGTGTGTGTCTTAATGGGAGAATAAAAGGCATCGAGTTAAATATTATTGTAGAAAGGGGCTTTATGAAGTTCAGTCCATTTACTTGCATTGGTTTACGGGGAAGATTTGCCACGTCCAATATGGCGGACCCTCTGACGTATCCCAGCAACGGGGCCACCAGCTCAATGCGGCATCTATGTTTATATGTCTATGTTCTGCCAAGGTCAAATGCTGTATGGCAACATTAGCGAACGTGAAACTAAATTCTTGGATTCACCCTGTGACTTAGCTCCATTCCATAATTTAATGAGTTCTTCCTTGGCCAATGCTACAACCTTCCACCAAGTTTCATGGAAAGCGGGTCGTTCGGTTTTGCTCAATCCTGCTTACAGACAGACAAACAAACAGACAGACAAACAAATCACACCGAAAACATAACCTCCTTGGTGGAGGTAATTATGTGTCAGCAGCACAATGCAATGTAATGAAAAAAAAAATGTGATCTCAGTGACTGACTTTGGCATGTTTGTTATGGCTATATGGGCTGGTTTGAGTATTTCAGAAACTGTTCATCTAATGGGATTTTCACACTAGAAATCTAGAGTCTAGAGTTCACACAGAATGGTGTGAAAAACAAAAAACATCCAGTGAGCTACAGTTCTCTGGGTGGAAACATCTTGTTGATGAAAGAGTTGAAAGGAGAATGGTTAGTTTGAGTCACAAGAATTGTGTCTCGGGACCCCCTGGTGGTTCAGAGAACTGTTTGTAGCTTATAGCTAGAAATGGTATTACGTTTAGCCATCATTTGAAAATTGTACCTTATGTGATGTATGTGAGAATTTATTATCATTTAGGGTATTTAGTGAGTTGATTCTATTCAGTGCACCTTAAAGTTTGAGAGGTGTTGCAAACAGCTAAGTTTTTTTTTTTAAAGTGTTAAGGTGCTGCCTGTTGTCTGGGTTATAGGTTATCTCATGCAGGTGGTATTTTACTTGAAGAGTGTGTGTGTGTGTGTGTGTGTGTGTGTGTGTGTGTGTGTGTGTGTGTGTGTGTGTGTGTGTGTGTAATTTCGCCAAGCCTTCTGAAATATGTCTCTCTTGTCTGAAAATAAGCACTCCTGACTGATCAGAAAGTTGGAATTGAATTATTTTTATGATGGAGTTTATTATGGCAGTGAATAAATGTAGTGCTTCTCAACATGGGGGGTCGTGAAACATAGTCAGGGGATCTGTGATTTTTAAAAAAAAAATTTTAATTATAGATATAGTGGTGGAAACATTTACCCACTGTTATTAAAATTATTATAGTTAATATTGAGTTTTTATTCTTATTAGCTAGTTTGACTGGTCACTTGAATTGACTGGCTTTCATCCAAACCTTGATAACTTATACACAAGTAAGCCTACAGGTAATGTCGACTTGGACATATTATGTTCTGATAGTGAAAATTTAATAAATAAAAAAGCTCTATGGCTGTAATAAATAGCCAAAATACTATTATGCACATTGATATAATAAGCTGAATATTTGAATAGATGGAGCACGTTTATATTGAGTTGGACTACAAGAAGCTGAAGAACCCCTGAATCTAGTGCATGAGTGAGTTTTTGATGGCGTTGGGTAGGTTGAAAGTTTGTATCAGTGATTGAATTAATATGGGAAACCATGGCAAGAGGGAATGTATTAAATTGTTTTTCACTGAAAAGACAGAAATTTATTTTTTACAAGATGGCAGTACATCAGCCTACATATAGTTGACGTTAATGATAGTTATACACTGTATTATTGGTTCCATTGTCATTGATTTTGCTTGCACATACAGTACATATACATTAAACTTTGTTCAGTTATGTGATTACCTTGAGCACCTGAGTTTAGCTGAGTTTGTTTAAATAGGTTATGGAAAGTTAATTGACTTTGATTGATTAATTTAGATTTCACTTGTGGTGGAAAAAAGTAATGAGGCCTGAGTCGAAGGAGAATCAGGATAAACGGAGTTTTATTGTGAGCATTCTATATGCATGCATATGGAAGACCTGAAGCGCTCTGCTAGAAGGCATCCAGGGGTGAGAGCAAAGACATTTAGGGAGAGCCCTCTTATATGGAATGTGTGTATGTCCGTACCATGTAGAGACATCTCTCCCCCCTGGCATGCGAAGATGAACTATCTTAGCAGAGAGGAAAGCAAAGGCATTTTTTTTTATTGTCATATACTTCAACTATCTCTACAAAAAGGGCGGCACAGTGGTGTAGTGGTTAGCGCTGTCGCCTCACAGCAAGAAGGTCCGGGTTCGAGCCCCGTGGCCGACGAGGGCCTTTCTGTGCTGAGTTTGCATGTTCTCCCCGTGTCTGCGTGGGTTTCCTCCAGGTGCTCTGGTTTCCCCCACAGTCCAAAGACATGCAGGTTAGGTTAACTGGTGACTCTAAATTGACCGTAGGTGTGAATGTGAGTGTGAATGGTTGTCTGTGTCTATGTGTCGGCCCTGTGATGACCTGGCGACTTGTCCAGGGTGTGCCCAGCCTTTCGCCCGCAGTCAGCTGGGATAGGCTCCAGCTTGCCTGCGACCCTGTAGAACAGGATAAAGTGGCTAGAGATGATGAGATGAGATCTCTACAAAACCACACTACTAGTCAACAGATTAAACAGTTAAACAAACATACTTGGATAAAATGAGGCTATGGTTTAACACAAATGTTAGCATTGATGTTATGATTTAATATTTTCCCAATACACACTCTTGAATCAAAGTTTGTAGGGCAAACTTGAACTAAACGAAGCAAGATTTTTAAATAACATCCAACAAATTTAGCTTAAGGATTTTTGGATAAGTTTAAAGGTGACATATTATACCCCTTTTCCACAAGTTGAGACAGTTCCCAGAGGTCTTAATGAAATGTTTGTGACATGCTTTGGTCAAATTATCACGAGGATAAACCACCACAGCTCCCTCTCACCCTGTTTAAACCGCCCTGTTCAAAACTGCTGATTTGCGTGCCTGTTCCTCATCTCATATCTCATCTCATCTCATCTCATCTCATCTCATCTCATCTCATCTCATCTCATCTCATCTCATCTCATCTCATCTCATCTCATCTCATCTCATCTCATCTCATCTCATCTCATCTCATCTCATCTCATCTCATCTCATCTCATCTCATCTCATCTCATCTCATCATCTCTAGCCGCTTTATCCTGTTCTACAGGGTTGCAGGCAAGCTGGAGCCTATCCCAGCTGACTACGGGCGAAAGGCGGGGTACACCCTGGACAAGTCGCCAGGTCATCACAGGGCTGACACATAGACACAGACAACCATTCACACTCACACTCACACCTACAGTCAATTTAGAGTCACCAGTTAACCTAACCTGCATGTCTTTGGACTGTGGGGGAAACTGGAGCACCTGGAGGAAACCCACGCGGACACGGGGAGAACATGCAAACTCCGCACAGAAAGGCCCTCGCCAGCCACGGGGCTCGAACCTGGACCTTCTTGCTGTGAGGCGACAGCGCTAACCACTACACCACCGTGCCGCCCCATGCCTGTTCCTTTAAATGATAATTAGCCACTGCTCACGCCACCCTCCTCTTCTGGCAGGCAATCAGGTAGCACTTTCATTATGAATATTCATTCACAAAGGTAGTTCTCAATCCATGACTGGAGAAACCGAGATTAAAGGGCGGCATAATTCTAAAGAGCTTGTGACATACAAAGAGGAGCCAAATCTGAACAGTTTTTTGAAGCACATGTTTTCTGAAAAAGGCAGCCCAAAAGAAACTAACTGGCTTGTCTAATTTCAGAATTTGTGGGTTGGTAGGCACTCCAGATACCAAAATGTATGTGCACAAGCACTGAAAATGTGAAATGAATACACTCACTGGGAACTTTATTAGTTACACCCATACACCTACTATTTTATGCAGTTTTCTAAATCAGCCGATCCCTTGACAGCAGCACGATGCATAAAATCATGCAGATACAAATCAAGAGCTTCAGTTAATGTTCACTTCAAACATCAGAATGGGAAAAATTGTGATCTCTGTGACTTTCACTGTGGCATGGGTGTTGGTTTGAGCCAGATGGACTGGTTTGAGTATTTCAGAAACTGCTGATCTCCTGGGGTTTTCGCACATAACAGTCTCTAGAGTTTACACTCTATCACTTTGTTCAGACTGCAACCTGAAACGACCCATATCCGATTTGTTGTGAAATCCGATTTTTTTGTTAGGCCGTTCACATTACCAATTATATGAGACTTGTATGCGATCTCCAATATGAACGGAAAACGACCCAAAAGTGTCCCGCATGCGCAAATTGACACGTAATAAGCACATCTACGTAATACGTAAACAAAAAAAAAGCACACTCTTCAAGTTTGCAAGTAAAGCATGGAGATGAGGCAAGACCTGGCGATGTGGTTTTTGTGGTGGCGGCAGAACTCGCACAATAATCTGATTAATGTGGGCAGCAGACTAATGAGACCGAAGGTGTCAAATTACTGGAAATTTCCAGAACAATCTTATAATCTTGTAATACAGGATGGTGTAAGTTATAAATCAGTTATAGAAACTGTTTTATTTAATCAGGCTAACAGATCAACATCCAGGTCCCTACCAAATCCACCATTAGCTTGATCAATTCTATAAAAGTCTATTTAAATTCTGAAAACTGTACAAATGTTGTTGTTTTCCACCAAAGAGGCGGGATTAGCCAACGCAGAATAGTGATGTTTGTCTCTTGTTGATGACGTGTAGGTCGCATGAATGCGACCTGTCCGGTCAGACTGCAGTCGCATGTGAAAATAACGGATATGCATCGGAATTAGGACCACATATCCAAGTGGCCTGGGTCGCATATGAAAAAAATCGGATCTGTGTCATTCAGATTGTCAATAACAAATCGGATACAGGTTGCATATGGGCAAAAAAATTGGATATGGGTCGTTTCAGGGTGCAGTCTGAACGTAGTCTTAGAATGGTGCGAAAAACAAAAAACACTGACTGAGCGACAGTTCTGTGGGTGGAAACAAACGCCTTGTTGATGAGGGAGGTCAGAGGAAAATGGCCAGATTGGTTTGAGATGCCAGGAAGGACATAGTAACTCATATAATCACTCTTTACAACCATGGTGAGCAGAAAAGCATCTCAGCATGCAACAGCAGAAGACCACACTGGGTTCCACTCCTGCAGCCAAGAACAGGAATCTTAGACTCAAGATCAAGTTCCTATTAAAGTGGCCGGTGAGTGTATGTCGCCTTTAAGTTACCTTTATCTCAGTAATTAAATGAATGTCTTCCCAAAGTCTGAGTATGTGTATGTACTGTAACTCACTTGTATGACAAAATCTAAGAGTTTGTTCAGGTCAACAGAGCAGTTTTACCCCATAACGCCCAGGGCATCTCTTCTGCCTGGTTAGCCAGCACACTCACCACTCTCATAAGCCCAGCCAATCCTCAGCTCACTGTCTAATACTGACTGCTATTCCCTTACTGCTAAAAGCTATGATGAATGTATGCTACTTTTGTATTTCTAGGTATTCCAAAAGGTTGCGTAAGACTTCAGTGAAAGTGAAATGCATGAGATTGTGTTGTGAGTATCTTTCCATAATGTTTCTCTAAGTGTTTATCTGCTGCTGTTTTTTTTTTTTAAACAACAGTTTTAACAGTTCAAAATAAAGATTTTACTTCTCTTTTGGTTGAACTGACCCAGGTTTCCTGGACTACAGCTGATTGCATATATTCACAAATAATGTCTACACATGTCACGTCCTTGCACATAATAATATGAACAAAAAGTTATGTATTCATCAGAATATACAATATGTTTAAAAAACAAAATTGATATAAAAAAAAGTATTCCGACACTATATTAAACGTGTGTGTGTGTAAAGGTTACATAAAAATAAATCAAATGCATAAAAATCTCATGCAAATTGCACCCGGCGTCATTATAAAAGACGTTCCTAATAGTGGGCCTGTTAAGCATAACAATTGTGCACAAAATGAAAAAAGCATGAAACTTTCAGGGTTTGTTCTTGAAGGCATAAGCTTTAATTTGAGACGTGGAGGCACTCTCAGTTTGACCTCTGGGGTCAGCTAGAGGTCATTGACCTCCATGATATCACATTTCTATGCATGAAATTAGAAAAGGCTGTATCTTAACATCTAAATGTGATGTAAATGTAAAATAAATGTGTTTTTCCATGTGCCTGGACATGAAAAAATCACATATAATACTGATATTCCTCTTAGGTGTAACTTCAGGGGTCAGGTAGAGGTCATTGACCTTTGAAATTTGAAGTTTCTATGCATGAAATTCTAGACGGGTGTATCTTAGGATCTAAATGTGATAGAAATGTGAAGTTAATGTGTATTTCCTTGTTTCTGACCATGAGAAACCCATTTTTGATACTGATATTACTCTTACAGGTCATCTCTGGGGTCAGCTAGAGGTCACTGACCTCCAGCATAATGCATTTCTATGCATAAAATTAGAAACGGGTGTACCTCAGGTTCTAAATGTGATAGAAATGTAAACTAAATTTGTATTTCTATGATTCTGTACATGAGAAACCCATTTTTGATACTGATATCATTCTGAGAGGTCAACATCATGGAGAACAGGCAAGGTTGGGAAACATCCCACATTTTGATAAATCTATATAAAAATCTCATGTGTTTTGGATTGTAAGAAACAATTCCAAATGAATATGAACATGACAGAAATATACTTCAACTTGTCAGAAATTATAAACTTTAACTAATCAAAAACTTGAACTACAATCAAAACTCTAAATGCAGTGTAAACAGTTGAACAGGTTCCATAAAGAACATTTTAAAATCACTATAGTATCTACATTTATTCTAAGGGCCTTGACCTTTGGGGATTACAATGTTGGCCTACAAATTGTAACTACAGAACACTGAAAACAGAACACTGAAACAGAAACACTAAAAACAGAACACTGGAAAACCACACCCCTTGCCCCACTCTGAACCGCGGGAAAATAATGGGCTACACACAAAACATGAACATGAAAATTCCGTTGAATCTCTACCTCTGCTAGACTGACATATAGTTATTCCTGTGAATTTAGAATTGCCCCATCAATGTCCAACATTAAAATGACTGAAAATTAAACTACAATATACTGTATTCTTCAACTCTAGTGCAAATGAGAGCAAATGCTCCAAAACATTACTCACTTTGAAATTATCAATGGAAATGGGGCAACTGTGTTCAGCTTCTGACATAGTTTGTGACCACTGGAGATGTTTTACTTATCAGAAATGAGTTGTGTCATGTCCAGAAACATGGAATCATATATTTACTTTACATTTACAGTATTTCACATTTTAATCCAAAGATAGATTGTTTCTAATTTCATGCTTAGAAATGCATTATCGTGGAGGTCAGTGACCTCTAGCTGACCTCAGAGGTGACTTATAAAAATGATATCAGTATTAGAAATTAGTTTATCATGGCCAGAAACATGGAAATACACATTTAGTTTACATTTCTATCACATTTAGAACCTAAGATACACCCGTTTCTAATTTCGTGCATAGATATGCATTATGCTGGAGGTCAGTGACCTCTAGCTGACCCCAGAGATGACCTGTAAGAGTAATACCAGTATTAAAAATGGGTTTCTCATGGTCAGAAACAAGGAAATACACATTAATTTCACATTTCTATCACATTTAGATCCTAAGATACACCCGTCTAGAATTTCATGCATAGAAACTTCAAATTTCAAAGGTCAATGACCTCTACCTGACCCCTGAAGTTACCCCTAAGAGGAATATCAGTATTATATATGATTTTTTCATGCCCAGTAACATGGAAAAACACATTTATTTTACATTTACATCACATTTAAGTGTTAAAATACAGCCTTTTCTAATTTCATGCATAAAAATGTGCCATCATGGAGGTCAATGACCTCTAGCTGACCCCAGAGGTCAAACTGAGAATGCCTCCACGTCTCAAATTAAAGCTTATGCCTTCAAGAACAAACCCTGAAAGTTTCATGCTTTTTTCATTTTGTGCACAATTCTTCTGATAATAAGAGCTTAACAGCCCCACTATAAGCAAAAGAAAGATTTGTTTAAAAAAACAAACTTGAGGACTTCCGGTGGCTACCCAGGTGTGATACACATGTAGTTCTGAGCTCCGTCTCAAAAGTCCGATAACCTACAAAATATCCTACAATTCGGAAACTATTTTGGTTTAACTGACGTCTAAATACCGCTACATAATGTCGAGCGGGAGAGGAGCGAAAAATAAATCGTCTACGGACGAGTCAGCGGGCAAAAAGAAAGTTGTGGGCCAAGAACCGGAGGACACTTCAAACGCAGCCATTTTGTTAGCATTGCGCGAGCAAGAAGAAAGGCTAACCAGAAAAGTTAAGTTGGCTGTAAGAGAGGCAGTCGAGGAAATGCTGGCCGGTGAAATACAAGCCCTAAAAGCTATGATTGAAGCCTCCAACTTGGCAGTGAACAAACTTAAGGGCCCCATACACGTTCAAAAAAGTCGTCAAAATTTTGTATCAAAATTTTGATATCAAAATTTTGATACAAAGTTTGATCGTGTGTAGGGTGTTTTGATGTCAAAAATTTGATGTCAAAATTTTGAACCCAAATTTTGACATATCAAATCACTTTGATATTTTTTGAAGAGTCGTCAAATTATTGATGCGTGTGTGGGGGGCTTGTCTTTCCAATTGCTTGCGGAGACGTTGCAGTCAGGAATTTCAAGTCTTGAAAAGAATTTCCAGATGTCAGGTACCTCAGTGTGATGGACAAGCGTTCACTTGGTGGTATAGATGAACGCATCACAGTGTCTTCTTTCAATATCAATGGCTTGACAAGGTCCAATAATTCATCGAAGGATGGGGCATCCATCCTAAGGAAATTACGGAAGTCCTCTGGTTCTTTGAGACGAAGGTCTCTGAGGAGGTTGACGTGACCGTACGTTCACCGTTTCAAAAACCAGTCTTTCGACCATTTCCGTCGATGCCGAGGCGGTTCATTGTCCAAAGCGAACACAAGTGCTACGGCCACTGCTGCATCCATGTCAAAGTTTTTGACAATACTGAATTTTTGATAGAAAAAACATTGAATCGTGTGTGGACATTTTACATCAAAATTTTGCATCAAAATTTTGATATCAAAATTTTGATAAAATTTTGACGACTTTTTTGAACGTGTATGGGGCCCTTTAGCGGGGATATTGCACAGCAAACCGAGGTCAGTAGAAAGTTGCAAGGGAGGCTAGACGCTACATCGGCTAACATCAGAGCAGTGAAACACGATGTTGGTGACCTCCAGAAAGAGCTACTGAACCTCCGCCAGAAAGTCGCGGAGATGGAGGACAGATCACGGAGGTCTAACCTCCGACTTGTCGGCCTACCAGAGACAGCGGAGGGGGAAAACGCTATTCAGTTTTTACAAGATAACTTGCCTCTGTGGATCCCCTCCCTGGCCGGGGAGAAAATTGAAATTCAACGGGCTCATCGTATATTCACCACTCAGGACAAGACCAGCCGTCCGCGGACCCTCATCTTCCGGCTACTTCGTTACCAGGACAGGGAGAAAATTCTCAATGGAACCAGGGCCCTTGTGTCCGCACCTACACACCAGATAACCAGCGAGGGGCAGACATCGACATCCAGGCTGCTGTTCTTTCCCTACTACAGCAACGACACCGCGCAGAGGAGGAAAGCCTTCGATACGGTGAGGAAACAACTTGCCAACAGAGGGCTACGGCCGTTCCTGAGATATCCTGCAACCCTGAAGGTTAGACACAACGGCTCGCTGCATTTTTTTGAAAGTGTGGCGGATGCGGAGACCTTTATGGCCAGGCTCAACCGGAGCCCTCGCTCAACATCCAGTGAAGCCGGCACCCCCTGCGTTTCTTTCCCCACCATATTGGTTGATGAGGGACCCTCGGCGGATGCTTTTCCCGTCTCAACTTGATCTAGACAGCAGATCACTTACCGTATTGTTTCATGCTGCTTAAGGCCCGGTCCCACTGGCCGATGGACACAAAACGTATGCAAAAAGGACACAGCGGACGAGCAAAATTTCGGGGGTGGCTCTATCCATTTTCATACGCTCCAGAAATGGACAAAATTGGTGAAAATTTGCGAAAACAGAACGGAAAAGAACGGACGTGGGTAGTATATAGCGGGGATGTTAAACGCATGTTCATAGGAAGCCAAGCGGATGGAAGTGGAT
Organism: Neoarius graeffei; assembly: GCF_027579695.1. Classification (NCBI taxonomy): domain Eukaryota; kingdom Metazoa; phylum Chordata; class Actinopteri; order Siluriformes; family Ariidae; genus Neoarius; species Neoarius graeffei. The sequence continues at coordinate 21,122,136 of NC_083570.1, forward strand.
GACAGCTCCGAAGGGGTTACCGGTGATAACTGAGAAGCGGACGCATAGCAGAAAGGGCGGATGCATAGCAGATGAAGGGGATGCATCACGTACGCCTAACGGAAACAAAGGGGATGTTGCACGGATGTATATCGGATGCAGACCATTCACTGCGCATGCGGGGGGTATGAATTGCGTCTGCTCCGCGGATATAAAGGGATGCAGCATGCACGCCGTCAGCATAAAGCGGAAAGACGTGCTGGCGGCTACATCGATACATCTCTACTACTAGATGATTTTCTCCCCCTTTTTATACAAAATATCGATTGTCCGCTAGGTGTCCTTCTACATACTCTAGACATACTCCAGACATCCTAAATATACGAGATACATCCCAGATATAAACGCTTTGTCCGTTTTGAATACTTTATATACGAGATGCATACGCTTACATCCTTTCTATTTCCGTGCTACTAACGATGAATAGACGTTTCATGTACCTTATCTTTCCTCCCTCTTTCCGTTTTCAGCTGCAGCGGATGTGAGTTGCGAGGATGCCCAGAGGATGCAGAGAGGATACAGCAGACGTTTAATGGATGATGACGGACATAGAACGTTTGTTGCTCGTATATGTCGCGGATTTACATCGTACACGGCGGAAAGTTCTAAAAGTTTTGTGCAGCTCAAAACTTTTTGCGCGGATGAAATCACAGTGGACGGATGCTCGATGGATAGAGCGTATGAAGCACGTATGCAATGAGTACACAACGGATGCATAGCGTTTTCCAACGGATGGCAAAGATTTTTTTACGTTTTACATCCTCTTTGCATCCGTAAGTGCAGTGGGATCGGGCCTTTACTCTCCTCTAGACTGTACTAAGTATTTGGCTTAGATTTACTTAAAGCATGCTACCTTTTAATACTGATGGAGTTACTTTAAGTTTTCAGTTCAGGTTAATGCAGACTGATTCTGTGGAGATAATTTTAATCAAAGCCCAATTTTGTCTCACAAGTGGATGGTTAATTAAGTTAATGTTTCCGATACCCATACGGGCTCGGAGGCGTGTATCGGGGACATCCTAAAACGCTTAACGTGAAAAAGCTTAACGTAGCTTAATGTTCCAAAACAACGATCAGTCATCACCAACCTTCTCATGAACATCTCTTGTCATACACACTACGACCACACTAAATATCAAAACAGAAATCCAAATATTATGGATGTAGTCTGCGTTAAGCTTTTTCGTTTACATAGGCGTCTATGGGGAGGAAAACGCTTAACGTAGGTTAATGTCAGATAACGGCGACCAATCAGTATCAAACTTCTCCTGCACATCTCTACTCATACCGTCTCCCATCTCTATGAAAATCAAAGCCGAAATCCCATTTTTGTGGACGCAGTCAACATGAAACTTTTTTCTCTACATAGGTGCCCACTATAGAGAAAAAGCTTAACGTACTTTAATGTCAGAAAACATCCATCAATCATCGCCAAATTTCGCTCAGAAACCCCTTTTTACCTACACTGACAGCTGCCAAAAAATCAAAGCCGAAGTCCTAATAGAATCCAAGATGTCAGCATTAAGCTATTTATCCATTGACGTCTATAGGCCAAGAAAGGAAAAGGCTTAACATAGTGTTATGTCCGAACACAGCGATCAATCATCACCAAACTTCTCGTGGACATTTCTAGTCATACACACTCACATCACTCAAAAAATCAAAAAACCAAAACCAAATATTATGGACGCAGTATACGTTAAGCATTTTCCTTTCCATTTGCGCCTACGAAAAGGAAAAAGCTTAATGTAGCCTACTTTAATGTCAGAAAACATCTTCTGTAATCCTATGAAATTACACCCTAACCTACGTCTACTTCATTTATTTATTGTAGGTGTTTAATGCATTGTCACGGTATAACTTTTACTGCGACACAAAGGAAAAGATTGTGAAAGCAATCAACAGAAATTGTGAAAGCAATCAACAGGTTGGATATGCGCTTAAAGAACTTCATGAACGTTTTTTGATGTAGACAACCAATTGGATTTTTTTGCAAGTTTCTGTGGCTTAGTAACAGTTTCCCATTGGCTGTCACACCAGTGGGGTGATGCGGGGTCTTTTAACGCGCCTCATTCGGACAATTTACCTCAGATGGTCAGATCGCTGTTCACATCGTCAGAGGAGAAGTTCAGGAGTCAGAAGTCATCAAGTGTTTGGATAAAGGACTGGCACTGAGGTAAACATTTTTCTTTACATTTTTATAAACAAAGGTTTAAGTCGCAATCACCCATAATGTTGGTTTAGATTAATCACAAAGCCAATTAGTCGTAGGCCTACAGCTAAATGAATTGGTTGTTTCTGATAGTTAAACTTAAAATTCTAATCTGGACATTTTTTACGGAATCATAGTATATATTTTATTGTAGCGACGGACTCTTGTTTTTGATAAAGGGATGAACTAAACTAAAATGTAAACGCTAATATCACCAGTTTATTCATACCCGCTCAAATTCATTACCGGTGGACCTTTGGGTGCCCACGTGAACAGGTTGCTGCTTTTTTTTTTTTTAACTACTCAGCAGTAACAATCAGACACAGCTGGGGGGTGTTTGTACTGGGACCAGATGGTGTTACAGACTACTGTACAGATTGACACCTGACTACTGTAGATTTATTTTGTCCTGTCATTATGTGTGTAGCCTAACTGTAACCGCAAACAAGTGGATTATTTAATTCAGTAACTATTTACATAAAACAACATTTTTTTTCTCTTTCTGTCTTTACAGCTTTGTCAGATCTTTGTGAGGATAACCACAAGAAAAAGTATGTACATGTTGTGAACAGTTTACACACCAGCTTGTTCAGCTTGAACACATCAGACACTTGTAGTAGTCAGTGGAGGCAATTGCTAAACAATCCACTGGCTTTGCACAATTAAGGTGAAACGAGGGTTATGTATATAACCGCGGTTCTATGAGTTTCGGATGACCGCCAGAGGCGGTGCTTTCAGCACATAGATATCCATCACACGAACGTGCAGGTCGAGTAATAGTAACAACAAAGTCACGTGTGACCTGGGTGACGTCACCCCGTGACCCCGGCATAAAAGACCGGTAAACCCAGGAAGTGACCTCTTGGCAAATCTTCTCGTGTACACTCCGAGTGACTGCCAAGCTCTGGCGGTCATCCGAAACTCATAGAACCGCGGTTATATACATAACCCTCGTTCTATTTCGTTTCTCCTGACCGCCAGAGGCGGTGCTTTCAGCACATGGATGACTAATACCAACCAGGTCATGAGGAGTGCCTACCCGTACTCAGTGCTGCTGCGACGGGCCTGGAATGACAGCCGTCACCACAGGATTATGTGGGACGACATTAAGACGGTAGAACCTGGTGAAGGTGCAGCTGGAAGCCCAGGAGGCTGCGCTGCATATGTCTGAAGGGGGCACGCCCTTCAGTGATGCCCATGAGGCCACCACGCCCCGTGCAGAGTGCGCCCTGACAGCCGGAGGAATCGGGGAGCCACTGTGCCTGTAGGCACCAGGGGTCGCCGTTCAGAAGTTGCAGCAACTTGGGAAACCACACTCGGCCCGGCCACCGAGGGGCGACAAGCAGCAGCCCGTGGTGGTCCATCGCAACCCTGTGTAAGGTTGGCACACTCAGCGGCAGAGGGGGGAAGGCATACAGCAGTTGCCTCGGCCAAGCATGCGCCAGCGCATCCTGGCCCAGGGAGCTGGGGCCGTGGAGGCTGAACCACAGAGGGCAGTGTGTCGACTCCTGGCAGGCAAAAGAGGTCCACCTCTGCCCTGCCAAAACGTTCCCAGATGGCGAGAACCACCGCTGGGTTGAGTCTCCATTCCCCGGGATCGGGGTCCTGGCGGGACAGCAGATCCGCTGCCCTGTTGGCAGTGCCTGGCAAATACATGGCACGCAGGCTCAAGAGATGTTGATGGGCCCACCGCAGAAGTTGGCCGGCCACTTCCAAGCACTGGAGGGACTTGGTGCCTCCCTGGTGGTTGATGTAGTACACTACCGTAGTGTTGTCCGTCCGCACCAGAACGTGTCTGCCGGCCAGGCCTGGGAGGAAGTGCTGTAGGCCGAGGAACACAGCCCGTAGCTCCAGCACGTTGATGTGCTGCTGTCGCTGCCCTGGACTCCAGTAGCCTCTGACGGTCCGGCATTGCCAGACTGCACCCAGCGGGACACCCCGCAGAAGGTAAGCCCTCCTCCTTCATGGACGGAGGAGCCTGAAAAAGTATCCGTCACCTTCACGAGCCTGTGCCCGTGCAGCACCGGGTGGAGGTGGAGACCGTTGAGCCACCTCTGAAGCGGGCTTAAGTCCAGGAGTCCCAGCGGGACCAGGGAGGAGGCTGCCGTAAGCATGCCCAGCAGGCGCTGAAAAGGTCTTGAGGGCGAGTGACCTGCCCCGTCCGAAGCGGCCAAGCAGCAGGCGGATGTTGTGGATCCTGGTCTGGGAGGGGGTTGCCATCAACGACCTCGAATCCAGGTGCATGCCCAAGAAAGTCATCTCCTGGCTGGGCACCCGTGAGCTCTTCTTGTAATTCACCCTGAGCCCCAACTCTGCGACATGTGGGAGCACAGTCGCGATGTCGGTGCGGGCCTGAGCTGCTGACCGTGAACAGACGAGCCAGTCGTCCAGGTAAGGCAGGACACGCAAACCCCTTGCCTGAAGTGGTGCCAATGCCGCTGCCACACACCTGGTGGACACACGGGGTGCCAGCGGTATCCCAAAGGGCAGAACATTGAACTCGAAAGCCTGGCCCTCGAAGGCAAACCGCAGGAACTGCCTGTGGTGTGGCGCAATGGGAACATGGAAGTAGGCGTCTTTCGGGTCGATGGTGGCAAACCAGTTGCCCGCCTGGATGTGGTGTAAGACATCCACTGTACGCAGCGTGCGAAATCTCATGGTCTTCAAGTGGGAGTTGAGGGACCTCAGGTCGAGGATCGGGCGGATACCGCCGTCCTTCTTCGGAACCAGAAAATACCTGGAGTAGAACCCACCTTGCTGTCTCTGCCTGTCGACGGGAGAGATTGCTCCTTTCTCCAGGAGGGTGGAGATTTCCTGCCGGAGGACGAGGGACTTCCCCGGATGGCTCACGGTGGTGTGTTTGACCCCATGAAAACGCGGCGGTCGGCGGCAGAACTGGATGCGGTAACCCTCGGTGAGGGTCACCAGCACCCAGGGGTCTGGGGTCAACGCTTTCCAGCTTTGGAGCTGTTCGCTGGAAAAGCGGCCGACCGCTGGCGCGCTGATGTCAGCGCCGTCCAGAGCGCCCCCGTCGGTCACCATGGGGGCGACGAGGAGCGGACTGGGTGTAGGGGGCGGCACTGCGGGTCCGGGAGGTGGTGGGGCGACGAAAGTCATCAACCCGTCTGGTCTCCTGGCGGGTGCGTGGCCGAGACAGAGTTGGTGTGGGCCCCCTGGAGGACTGGGCAGTATTGCCATGGCGGTGGACCTGGCGGAGGCCAGCGGACTGCTGCCGCGCCTGGACGACCTGGGCACTCCAGTCCAGGGCTTGCTGAGCGGCCTCGCCAAACAGCTCCCCGGGGACAACAGGGAGAGAGCGCAGCACACGGCGGTCGGGCTCGGCCAGAGGGGACTGTGCCAGCCATATCTGCCGGCGGGCGAGGGTGAGATATGGCATCAACCGGCCCAGTTCCCGCGACGAGCAGGCAAAGGCCTGGGGAGCCGCGTCGCACAGCTCCCGTGATGCCGCGCTCGTCCCCTCCAGCGTCTGGGCGAGGGCCAGCAGCAGATGGGACATGGAATTGTCAATACGACCCATTCGTGCTGCCGTGTCGTATCCCCCGCACGATGAGGTCGTCGGTCGCACGGCATTGGGTGTGGGGGCATCGGGCGTCAGGCCGCAGAGCCTCGTTGGGCGAAAGGACGAGGGCAGCCACGGAGGGCTCAATGTTGGGCATCTGCTGGAGGCCGTAGGTAGGGGCGTCCTGCATTGCTGCCAGGGCCCTGCAGTCACTAGGGAGGTGGGAAAGGCGTCTAGGGTCCGCCCAACACCTCTGTAACTCCTCGATGTATGGGACCGAGGGCGGAACAGACAACGAGGAAGGCTGTGTGGAACCTCTGAAGAAAGCGCTCTGATGCTGGGCCACCAGGGGCGTGTCCAACCCCAGACGGGCCAATGCAGCCCTCAGCGTTGGCTGGATGGATGAGCGTCCGCCTTCCGACGCTGCCGCGGTGCCATGGCTGGTGGCCTGGGAACCGGCCGGAGAGGTGGAGTCGTGACCAACAGACCCACCGCAGTCAAAGCTCTCCGACACCCGGATCGACAGTTCATCCAGGCCGCGTGCATCAACGGCCGGTGACAGAAGCGGTGGTGATGGTGAATGGTCGGGCTGCCAGGCAGAAGGGGTGGCTGCGGGAACACTGCTGCCCTGTGGCGGAGGCTGGAGATTCGCCAGCAGGGCCTTCATCTCCTCCAGCTCGGTGGACATCACCTCCACCTTCCGAGCCAAATCGTCCGAGCGCTTCTTTTTTGCCTTAGAAGCGGAGACGCGTGGGGGAGCCCCACGGCGCTTGCTGGGCCCCGCTGCTGCAGCCGGCACCAAGTCCTGTCCCCCCGAGGCCCGGGGGATGTCAGACGGGAGGATCCAACCGAGCCAGCCTGGCGGTCCGCGCAGCCACACTCAGGCACATGCAGTCTGCGCAGGCCATGTCCGTCAGCCCGTGCCGCAGGTGATCAATACCCAGGCACGAGGGGCACTCGCGGTGGCCGTCCTCGGCTTGAGGGGGGCCCGACAGTTGCGCAGCGAGAGAGTAGGTCCATGACACCTGGCTGGCAGAAGGGAACTTAAAAAATAGGGCGAGAACACCCCAAGTAAGTATCCCAATATAAACGATCAGGCGGCAATGAAAAACGACCGGGCGAACACACCCGTGGTCGGGAATATTAACAAGGATAGGCGCCGTGCGCCACAGAACTGATAAACAGTGGCGAGAAACACCGCTTTAATTTAAATGAATGAAAACCGCTTACCTGAGCGACAACAAGCCGGCCTCCAGCGGTGAGGGCACCGCCTCGGAGGGCTAGTCAGCTAACTCCACCGAGCGAGAGCGCTCAGCTTAACGGAGTAACAACACGAATACAACACCCAAGACAGCCGGCCCGTGAGCAGGCCGGAGACAAGGCTACACAAATAAGGCGGTCGATAATATTAACAAGGATAGGCGCCGTGCGCCACAGAACTGATAAACAGCGGCGAGAAACACCGCTTTAATTTAAATGAATGAAAACCGCTTACCTGAACGAAAGCAAGCCGGCCTCCAGTGGCGAGGACACGCCTCGGAGGGCTAGTCAGCTAACTCCACCGAGCGAGAGCGCTCAGCTTAACGGAGTAACAACACGAATACAACACCCAAGACAGCCGGCCCGTGAGCAGGCCGGAGACAAGGCTACACAAAATAAGGCGGTCGATAATATTAACAAGGATAGGCGCCGTGCGCCACAGAACTGATAAACAGCGGCGAGAACACCGCTTTAATTTAAATGAATGAAAACCACTTACCTGAACGAAAGCAAGCCGGCCTCCAGCGGCGAGGACACGCCTCGGAGGGCTAGTCAGCTAACTCCACCGAGCGAGAGCGCTCAGCTTAACGGAGTAATACGAATACAACACACAAGACAGCCGGCCCGTGAGCAGGCCGGAGGCAAGGCTACACAAAACAAAGCGGTTGATAATATTAACAAGGATAGGCGCCGTGCGCCACAGAACTGATAACAGCGGCAAGAAACGCCGCTTTAATTTAAATGAATGAAAACCGCTTACCTGAACGAAAACAAGCCGGCCTCCAGCGGCGAGAACACGCCTCGGAGGGCTAATCAGCTAACTCCACCGAGCGAGAGCACTCAGCTTAACGGAGTAACAAATCAACGAATATAGCGACAAGAGAAAAGAATTGGTGGACTTAACGCAGTTTCTTGGAGGGTGCGTAAGCACAGCCCCAACCCTACGGGTAACGAAACTAACACACGTCTTGTCCAAATTCCAACTCACAACCTGCAAACGCGAGAAGATGTAAGAGGTCACTTCCTGGGTTTACCGGTCTTTTATGCCGGGGTCACGGGGTGACGTCACCCAGGTCACACGTGACTTTGTTGTTACTATTACTCGACCTGCACGTTCGTGTGATGGATATCCATGTGCTGAAAGCACCGCCTCTGGCGGTCAGGAGAAACGAAATAGAACCACCGTCTACAAAGTACACACAAAGTGTATTCATCGTTGTATGCAGCGTCACCCTTGCATGTGGAGGAATAGCATACGGTCTCGCTGTCAGTTGAGTTGATGGAGTTATACCCTCTCACTCTAACAAACGGAAATTCATGCAGCATCATGAAATGTTTCTACAGGACATCCTAGGAAAACTTGGGATGGGCTCAAAGAAGCTAAGCAAAGTGCCTCTGGTAGTAGACAGGGAAAAGTGCATTGTTGGAGCTTTGAAAAAGACATTCCCCAATGTCAGTTTGGTCTACTGCAGGAATCATGTGTTGTGGGACATCGAATATTGGGTTAAAAAGCATGGGGGAACAAGGGACGATGTAAAGGTACTCAAAGACCAAATAGACTGATAGATTCGGCCAGCAAAGAAAAATTTGAGGCTCAAATTGCCAAATTTAGGCTTGGGTGGTCAGAGGGTTTTTTAAATTACTTTGATCAGCATTTAAATTTGGACTTGAGTGAGAATGTGGCTTCATTCTACACCCGACAGTTTGCAGCTTTCAAAAACAAGAGTCCCACTAATAACATAAGCGAGGCAATGAACAAAATGATAAACGCAAAATGACTGGAGGGAACTTCCTGTTGACTGTATGGTCCTGTCTTTGTACTACATGCAGTCTTACTTTCTTTTTGAATTTCAAAGAGCCAGATTGGGGTTGGGCAATTACACAGTGAAGCATGGGGTGCCTCTTGCTCCCAAAGATGTGAAGATGCCCTCGTTTATACCTTTGGAGAGCATAATAGAAAGGGTTAGGTCTGAAACCAAACAGGAACCATCCAGAATGGACATACCGTCAGCCAGCCGATTAACACAGAACTCTGTGGCAAAGACGGTGGTAGAGATGGGCCTTGTGAGCCTGGATTCATCTGCGGGAGTATTTGTTGTCAAAAGTCCATCAAATGAATCGGTTCACGTGGTTCACAACACCTCAAATGGCACAAAATGTTCCTGTCCTAGCTCAGGGAAGTGTTTTCATGTACTGGCGGTGGAAATGGCTACTGGGCTTCATTTAGACAGCAAACGGACATACAGCCTTTCAATGATGCGCAAAAGGGGTAGAGGGAAAGAGACAAAATCTGGAAGAAAAAAACCCAGGACAAAAGATTTTGATTATACAGTTAATCCGGCCCCAGACTCTATCATTTCAAATCTGCAGTCCAAAATCCCCTCTAGTGTTAAAACAGAGGACAAAACACATGCTTCCTTACAGCAGGACAATATAGCAGGTCCAGAAGCAACAGCAGCATTACAGGAGATAGCCACTTTTGGACCTTGGATGCATACAGACCTCAATGAGCCAAATTGGTCAACAGTAGCTCCCAGAAGCCAGTGTCTAGCTCCAAAGACCTGGCTTGAGGGAGAAACTATTGAGCAGGCCATTGCAAGCTACATTAGTGACTGTAAGGTGTCAGACTCTGTTCTTTGCATGCCCACCTTTGTGTACCAAATGGCCGCAGTTTCCAGCTTTGGCCCAGTTTTACAGCTGCGTGCAGCACAAAAGGCTTTGAATTTTGGCACCATCTTCATTCCCTTCAACACCGATGTGAATGGGCCTGGTTCACACTGGCTCCTTGCTGCAGCAGAGTTCAGAGAAAAAGATGTCCGTGTCTTCAACTCAATCCACAGCTTCAGAACAACAGAAAATGCCAGTACAACACTACTAAAGGTTGTGGCATGTATGTATACAGCAGCTGGAGAAGACTTTCAGGCGACTGACTGGACAGTTACTGATGTCATAAATGCCCCACAACAAAGCAATGGGTATGACTGTGGTGTTTTTGCCATTGTATATGCCTGTGCAGCAATTAGCAACTCACGCTTAGGGCCAGTTGACAGCCATAAGGCAAGACTGTGGGTTCACTCGCTTGTTGAAAAGTATAAGGAAGTGCAACACGGAAGGTCAGGCCTGTCACAAAAAAAGTTGTTGTGCTACAGAAGAAAAATGCAAACATATGACGCAGAAACAAGTGCCATGTGTGTTAGAGTGAGAGGGTATAACTCCATCAACTCAACTGACAGCGAGACCGTATGCTATTCCTCCACATGCAAGGGTGACGCTGCATACAACAATGAATACACTTTGTGTGTACTTTGTAGACGGTGGTTTCACCTTAACTGTGCAAAGCCAGTGGATTGTTTAGCAATTGCCTCCACTGACTACTACAAGTGTCTGATGTGTTCAAGCTGAACAAGCTGGTGTGTAAACTGTTCACAACATGTACATACTTTTTTCTTGTGGTTATCCTCACAAAGATCTGACAAAGCTGTAAAGACAGAAAGAGAAAAAAAATGTTTTTTTATGTAAATAGTTACTGAATTAAATAATCCACTTGTTTGCGGTTACAGTTAGGCTACACACATAATGACAGGACAAAATAAATCTACAGTAGTCAGGTGTCAATCTGTACAGTAGTCTGTAACACCATCTGGTCCCAGTACAAACACCCCCCCCAGCTGTGTCTGATTGTTACTGCTGAGTAGTTAAAAAAAAAAAAAGCAGCAACCTGTTCACGTGGGCACCCAAAGGTCCACCGGTAATGAATTTGAGCGGGTATGAATAAACTGGTGATATTAGCGTTTACATTTTAGTTTAGTTCATCCCTTTATCAAAAACAAGAGTCCGTCGCTACAATAAAATATATACTATGATTCCGTAAAAAATGTCTAGATTAGAATTTTAAGTTTAACTATCAGAAACAACCAATTCATTTAGCTGTAGGCCTACGACTAATTGGCTTTGTGATTAATCTAAACCAACATTATGGGTGATTGCGACTTAAACCTTTGTTTATAAAAATGTAAAGAAAAATGTTTACCTCAGTGCCAGTCCTTTATCCAAACACTTGATGACTTCTGACTTCTGAACTTCTCCTCTGACGATGTGAACAGCGATCTGACCATCTGAGGTAAATTGTCCGAATGAGGCGCGTTAAAAGACCCCGCATCACCCCACTGGTGTGACAGCCAATGGGAAACTGTTACTAAGCCACAGAAACTTGCAAAAAAATCCAATTGGTTGTCTACATCAAAAAACGTTCATGAAGTTCTTTAAGCGCATATCCAACCTGTTGATTGCTTTCACAATTTCTGTTGATTGCTTTCACAATCTTTTCCTTTGTGTCGCAGTAAAAGTTATACCGTGACAATGCATTAAACACCTACAATAAATAAATGAAGTAGACGTAGGTTAGGGTGTAATTTCATAGGATTACAGAAGATGTTTTCTGACATTAAAGTAGGCTACGTTAAGCTTTTTCCTTTTCGTAGGCGCAAATAGAAAGGAAAATGCTTAACGTATACTGCGTCCATAATATTTGGTTTTGGTTTTTTGATTTTTTGAGTGATGTGAGTGTGTATGACTAGAAATGTCCACGAGAAGTTTGGTGATGATTGATCGCTGTGTTCGGACATAACACCATGTTAAGCCTTTTCCTTTCTTGGCCTATAGACGTCAATGGATAAATAGCTTAATGCTGACATCTTGGATTCTATTAGGACTTTGGCTTTGATTTTTTGGCAGCTGTCAGTGTAGGTAAAAAGGGGTTTCTGAGCGAAATTTGGCGATGATTGATGGATGTTTTCTGACATTAAAGTACGTTAAGCTTTTTCTCTATAATGGGCGCCTATGTAGAGAAAAAAGTTTCATGTTGACTGCGTCCACAAAAATGGGATTTCGGCTTTGATTTTCATAGAGATGGGAGACGGTATGAGTAGAGATGTGCAGGAGAAGTTTGATACTGATTGGTCGCCGTTATCTGACATTAACCTACGTTAAGCGTTTTCCTCCCCATAGACACCTATGTAAACGAAAAAGCTTAACGCAGACTACATCCATAATATTTGGATTTCTGTTTTGATATTTAGTGTGGTCGTAGTGTGTATGACGAGATGTTCATGAGAACTTTGGTGATGATTGATCGTTGTTTTGGAACATTAAGCTACGTTAAGCTTTTTCATGTTAAGCGTTACAGTTAGTTGATAAAAAAACCCTTTTTGTTTGTTTTTAAATTTTTATTTTCTCCATCCTAAGAGAACATTTATTATCTCTTGCGGATGGATTGTTTTGTTGTAAATCTTCTGTGTTTATTGCCTGAGCCTTGCCATTTATGTCGAAGTTGTTATATGTTTTTTTCTGATTTGCTTGTTTTACATTTGAGGAGCCCCATTTTGCGTAGACCTACATGTGTTATCCTCCAGGTGATAAGATGGCACAAGCTTGTATATGAGTAACTCCTTTAATGTAATGTCGTGGAATGTACGGGGCCTAAATTCTCCAGTAAAACGCACCAAATGCCTAGAATTCCTTAAACGTAAAGAGATCGCCATTGCTTTGATCCAAGAAACACATCTGAAAACAACTGATATTTATAGGTTTCAGAATAGGTTTTATAAGTGTGTTGCTCATTCTTCTGTGTCAAATAGGACAAAGGGAGTAGCTATTTTATTCAGTAGGAAGTTAGGGGTGAAGGTGGAAAAATCAGGTAATGATAACATTGGCAGAATGAGTTACATCTGTGTTACAATTAACAATACAAAAATTTGTCTTGCATCAATATATGCCCCAAACATCCATGATCCAAATTTCTTAAGCTCAATCTCTAATACTCTCTTAGACCTTCCAGGTCATCAGCTTATAGTTGGGGGTGACTTTAACCAGGTGTGTGACACAAATTTAGACAAATCTGTAGGTGCAAGCTCAACTCAGGACTCCCCTCGTGGGATTAACACCTTTATTTCCGAGCTTAATATTATTGACCCATGGCGCTTAAGGAACCCTTCAGTTAAGAATTATACCTTTTTCTCGGCCAGACACAAAACGTACTCAAGAATTGATTATATGTTCATTTCTGCCTCCCTGAATCACTGTATCAATTCCACCGATATCCTTCCTATTATAATATCAGATCATGCCCCTGTGTTATATAGCTTTAAGTTCCTACCGACATGCAGGAAGGATACATACAGGTGGCGTTTCAATACAACATTACTTCAGAATGCAGATTTTTTGAAAAAACTAAAAAATAACCTTAAAGTACTTTTAGAAATTAACTCAGAGACGGCAGCCTCACCCCAAATACTTTGGGAAACTACTAAATGCTTTATAAGGGGAGAGGCTTTGTCATTTGCCACTCATTTGAAGGCGACCAGGAGACGCAGGGTTACGCAATTGGAAGATGAGATATGGACCTTGGAATCAAACCTAAAATAGCAGTTTTCTGAACAAAATCACTCAGCTCTCTTGGCCCTGAAATTCGAACTGAATAATCTGCTTAAGGCCAAAGCTGAGTTTATAATTCATCGTACAAGACTCACATATTATGAGCAGAGTGAAAGATCAAGTAAGCTTTTAGCTGCCAGATTAAAACAAAATGAATCCTATTCCACTATTAGTGCAATCCAAACATCGTCCGGATCAATCACCTATGACCCAGGTGAAATAAATAATACTTTTGCGGAATTTTATTCTCATCTCTATATGGCGGACCCTGCTCCTGACTTGCCTGCCCTTAAATCGTATCTGTCGGAACTTAAATTACCATCACTAGCTGTCAATGATGCAGAATCCCTTGAAGCACCACTTACTCTTTTTTAGAACTTAAAGAGGCATTGAGCTTGATGCAAAAAGGGAAATCGCCTGGTCTTGACGGGCTTCCTCCAGAGTTGTTTTTGGTACTGTGGGATGTCATTGGGCCATTGCTTTTAAATTCGCTTAACTATGCTTTAGACACTGGTTCCTTTCATCGTGATCAAAATACATCTCTTATATCAGTCTTACTTAAGAAAGATAAACCACCTTTGAGATGTGGTAGTTACAGGCCGATATCACTTATCACAACAGAACTGAAGCTTTTTGCCAAAGTGTTAGTCAGAAGATTGGAGCCATGTGTAGGTAAATTAATTCATTGCGACCAAACAGGATTTTTAAAGGGGAGACTTGCATCAGATAATATCAGACGCCTTTTCCATATATTACAGGTGTCAGAATCAGATAAACACCCCGCAGCGATATTCAGCTTGGATGCGCTAAAAGCGTTTGATCGAGTGAGCTGGATATATCTGTGGCAGGTTTTGGAGAATTTCGGATTTGGCAAAAAATTTATATCAATGATCAAAACACTATATACCAAACCTTGTGCAGTTGTACAAACAAATAATATTCTGTCCAAAACATTCCATCTGCAGCGTGGAACTCGGCAGGGCTGTCCACTGTCTCCGCTCCTTTTTGCTTTGTCACTTGAACCGCTAGCCCAGATGATTAGATTAGACCCACACATCTCACCCATCAATATACAAGGTACACAACATAAAATTTCGCTTTACGCGGATGATGTATTACTTTTTTTTACTAGAATTTTTGAGTCTTTACCTCAAATACTTAAAGTTTTCACGCAGTTCAGCCTATTTTCCAGTTATAAAATTAACTGGGATAAATCCCTCCTCATTCCTTTAAATGCCCCTGCAAAAGACCTCACTTTACCAGTTATTCAACATATTCAATGGCATAACTCTGCATTTACATACTTAGGCATAATTATAACCAATTTCTCAGATATATCACATGCTAATTACAATAAGCTTAAAGCAGAGATTGCATCAGACATTCAGAGGTGGTCTACTCTCAAGATGTCATTGCAAGGTAGAATTGCGATACTGAAAATGAATGTACTTGGCCGACTGAATTTCCTGTTCTCTATGATCCCTATACCTCCTCCACCTAATTATTTTGAGGAGCTACAGTCCATGACCAATAAATTCATTTGGAATGATAAAAGAGCTCGTATTCGTCTACGCACATTACAGCGACCAAAACACTCTGGAGGCTTGGCAGTTCCTGACTTTAAACTATATTACTGGTCATTTCAAATAAAGCAATTGACAATTTGGTGCAAAGAGAATGTAGTCACACCCTGGCGTCAGATAGAGAAAGAGGTGGTAAAGCCACATAGGATGATAGACATACTATTCTGTGGGCTGGAACCTAGATCTGTGTGTAGAAAGTTTGGACCAATTATAGGCAACTCCCTGAAAATTTGGTTTGCTGTCCAGAAACATATGGGGTGCAAGGTAAAGCTCTGTGACCGCTCTCCTGTTTGGTATAATTACAATCTATTACAGCATTCTGGTCTCTATTATAATGACAGATGGGCTTCTGGAGGAATTTATACTCTCCAAGATCTGTATGATAGAAATGGTTTGATTTCGCTCCAAGAGCTTAAAGAACATTATTCTCTCCCGGGGTTTCCTTGGTTCTTGTATTTACAGTTGAGATCTGCAATCCGTGCTCATGGAGTTCCATGGGACTTGCCTTTACCCTCTCATCCGTTGGACTCTTGGATTTCCACTCGAACACCCTCTGTTGGATTAGTGTCTGTTATCTACAATGAACTGATATCTAAGGATGTTAAACCTTTGGGAGTGATCAGTTCTTGGAACCGTGAACTTGAGGGTCAGGGTTATAATCTGGACTGGGACAATATTTGGACCAACATACCCATCTCATCAAGAAATCCAGCACATCAACTTATTCATTACAAGTTTGTGCACAAATTTTACGCTACACCATACAGACGATTTACAATGAAACTGACAGAAAATCCCAACTGTACAAAATGTGATCAGAACGTTGTTGGCACATACCTTCATATTTTTTGGGAATGTCCCTCTGTGTCTGGCCTCTGGATCAGGGTGCATAGTTGCCTTGAAAATATTTTAGGTTTTCCCATTCCTATGTACCCCCCTCTACTTCTATTCAATGATGACACCGCTCTCAGTGGCAATACCAGATTGGCACAGAGGAAAGTTATATTTGCAGGTTTAACGGCTGCTAAGAAGACAATACATTCATGGTTTTCCCCGGACATACCATTGGCAAAAGAGTGGCTAAACCATTTTAGAGACATTGCTGTTTTAGAAAGGTCATTGGCTGTCATACATAAAGCACGAGCATCTACTGTGGAGGCCTGGGACGCTCTTATCAGTTATCTTTCTGACGTAACACTTGTTTGCGTGTATGTAGGGTGTACATCTCCTCTTTTTATTTACTTAGTTGTATAATGTGTGTATATAAGTGTGTATGTTTATATGTCTTAAAAGTCTTTTATGGCAAGGCAAGGGCATTTTGTTTGTAATACAAGGTTCAAAATGTTCAATAAAAAAGTTTGTCACAAAAAAACAAGCAAACTTGATTGGCAGAAAAAAGTATTCAGACGCCACAAATTAACAACATTAGTACTTTGTTGTCATGCTATTGTTGGCAAATAAAGCTACCGTAAGAAGTAATAATAATCTTTTGGCAACATTGTGGTTCAATTTTGGCCATTGGTCTTGGCAAATAATCTTCAGTTCAACCAAGGTTACAAGGATCCCGCTAATAGCCTTGCAATTTCAAAAGCCTCCAGAATTTTTCAACAAGATTGAATTCAGGAGTTTGGCAAGTCCATGCAAGGGTTTCTTCAGTTATTTAGTTTGTTAGTTCAGAGTCTGGAACTCCTTCACTGAAGTTGGGAAAAGTAAGGACTCAGGAGGCAGGCATATGAGTGTGGTGTTGATTTATTTGGGGTTATTTCTTAGTACACTTTTCAGCACGGCCTTTTTAACTGAAATATATACGTAAATGTTAAACTAAAACAAAAATCTTCCACACTGAAAAAGCAATGAACTTGAACGAAAGTTGACAACAGGTACATTTTAATGCTTAACTGTTAACGATTAATTATTGGCCATCTATAAGACAAGTGATTTATATTTTATGTTGTGGTGCTATCATTGGGGTTACCATTTTTGATTCTGAACAGATGAGATTTTATTATAATTTTTTATTAATGGGAATAAACTCATGCTTCAGTTAATCTGATTAGACCAGAGTAAATAAACTGACAAATCTGTGAAAGTCTGTGAAAACTCTCCCTTTTCTGACCTAATGTCTCCAGCTAAATAATTTACATAAATGCATTAGATTGGAGAAGTCACAGTAGAGTCTCTGCTAAAGAACTATGGCCATTAAGGCTATCACATGTTTATTGGCTCTGCTACAGCATTTTTTAAATACTTAGTTCAGCCCACTGAAATACTTTGCTGAGTCTGAATCTGGTCCGTGGTCCTCCAGTTAATGACCCCTGCACTAAAAGGTAATGGTCTATGTGTATTATGTCAATACCAGTGGCGGCTGCTGGTTTTTAAAACAGGGGAAGCCCATTTTACGCATTCATCGTAAAACCTGTAGGCCGGATATCAAAGCATAGAAAGGTGTGCCCCATTAGCATAGTGAACTAGACAACCCCACCTAGTGGCAGAAAGTATTTTTGCTTGTACATTTCATGTTATAGTCTGGCTTGCCAGGCTAGTGCCTCATATCCTTAATAAAAAATATCAAACATCCAAAAATCACTGGCTATTCAACGAAGAGCCTTGAACATCATACCCTGATATGCAACACAGAGTCTTTAACACAACACCCAGCTGTGCAACACATCCTTGAACATCTTCTGCAACACAGTCTGGAAATTCATAACCAGGTAGGCTATGCAACACACAGAACCTTGAATATTATACCCAGGTATAACCTATAACACAGAGCCCACCATTCTCTTAACATTACTGAACAATATACACACTTCAGATTCATGAACATGAACACTATTTATACACAAATTCTGCCCTCCGCTCCTTTTCCAGAAAATGGTCTGTGACCCTGTCATACCAGCTGGTTGTGCTTTCCAGAGACTTCACCAATTTCTGTTAGCAGCTAGCACTGCAGATCCCAATAAGGCTCAAGCTAGCCTACAACCAGATTGAACTACAAATGAAATAAACGAGTGAATTCACGAGTGATCAAACTGATAGAATGGATGAAAGTTAACGGAGCACAACGAGTAATATTTACATTTATTTACAGAGTAATGTACAGAGACATCAATGAGAAGAAACGTTTACAGTGGTGCTTGAAAGTTTGTGAACCCTTTAGAATTTTCTATATTTCTGCATAAATATGACCTAAAACATCAGATTTTCACACAAGGCCTAAAAGTAGATACAGAGAACCCAGTTAAACAAATGAGACAAAAATATTATACTTGGTCATTTATTTATTGAGGAAAATGATCCAATATTACATATCTGTGAGTGGCAAAAGTATGTGAACCTTTGCTTTCAATATCTGGTGTGACCCCCTTGTACAGCAATAATTGCAACTACACATTTCTGGTAACTGTTGATCAGTCCTGCACACCGGCTTGGAGGAATTTTAGCCCATTCCTCCGTACAGAACAGCTTCAACTCTGGGATGTTGGTGGGTTTCCTCACATGAACTGCTCGCTTCAGGTCCTTCCACAACATTTCCATAGGATTAAGGTCAGGACTTTGACTTGGCCATTCCAAAACATTACCTTTATTCTTCTTTAACCATTTTTGGTAGAATGACTTGTGTGCTTAGGGTCATTGTCTTGCTGCATGACCTACCTTTTCTTGAGATTCAGTTCATGGACAGATGTCCTGACATTTTCCTTTAGAATTTGCTGGTATAATTCAGAATTCATTGTTCCATCAATGATGGTAAGCCGCCCTGGCCCAGATGCAGCAAAACAGGCCCAAACCATGATACTACCACCACCATGTTTCACAGATGGGATAAGGTTCTTATGCTGGAATGCAGTGTTTTCCTTTCTCCAAGCATAACACTCCTCATTTAAACCAAAAAGTTCTAGTTTGGTCTCATCCATCCACAAAACATTTTTCCAATAGCCTTCTGGCTTGTCCATGTGATCTTTAGCAAACCAGATGAGCAGCAATGTTCTTTTTGGAGAGCACTGGATTTCTCCTTGCAACCCTGCCATGCACACCATTGTTGTTCAGTGTTCTCCTGATGGTGGACTCATGAACATTAACATTAGCCAATGTGAGAGAGGCCTTCAGTTGCTTAGAAGTTACCCTGGGGTCCTTTGTGACCTTGCCAACTATTACACGCCTTGCTCTTGGAGTGATCTTTGTTGGTCAACCACTCCTGGGGAGGGTAACAATGGTCTTGAATTTCCTCCATTTGTACACAATCTGTCTGATTGTGGATTGGTGGAGTCCAAACTCTTTAGAGATGGTTTTGTAACCTTTTCCAGCCTGATGAGCATCAACAATGCTTTTTCTGAGGTCCTCAGAAATCTCTTTTGTTCATGCCATGATACACTTCCCCAAACATGTGTTGTGAAGATCAGACTTTGATAGATCTCTGTTCTTTAAATAAAACAAGGATGCCCACTCACACCTGATTGTCATCCCATTGATTGAAAACACCTGACTCGAATTTCACCTTCAAATTAACTGCTAATCCTAGAGGTTCACATACTTTTGCCACTCACAGATATGTAATATTGGATCATTTTTCTCAATAAATAAATGACCAAGTATAATATTTTTATCTCATTTGTTTAACTGGGTTCTCTTTATCTACTTTTAGGACTTGTGTGAAAATCTGATGTTTTAGGTCATATTTATGCAGAAATATAGAAAATTCTAAAGGGTTCACAAACTTTCAAGCGCCACTGTATATGAAAAGAAATTCGGACAGCACTTTGGCACACGACTACACTTTCTCGACATCCGCTAGGGACTGATCATGCTTCCGTGTTCCTCGCCGAAGTACCGCCCTCCTCATGTCTTTCAAACACTACCTCCAATAATCCTTTATCAGCCCGGCTTCTTGTCCCTCCCACTGTCTCGTTTAGTCCCAGAGAAGCCTGGCTTCCCTGGAAGTGATGATTTTGTTGATTTTAACCAATAACAACTAGCCGAAATTGGCTGTTCAGAGCCGTCTCGTAGACTGCAGTGGATACCCGGCTGCCAGTCAGTGTTGCCAGATACTGCTGACGTTTTCCATCCCAAAATATGTTCAAAACCCGCCAAAATGCACTTAAAACCGCCCAATCTGGCAACACTGCTGCCAGTCCATAGAGCCCATTGAAATAAGAAAGGTTACAGCCTGGCAGCAAAGGTGATTCTCGTAGCGAACTGCAAGTTCGTCAGACATCACTCAAATAAGTTACAGGATAGTTATGAACATAAATACAATCTTGGGCATATATTATGTTATGCAAGTTATTGTTTTAATGAGAATTCAATGTCGTAGACGCCGCAGTTTGGGGAGAGAATTTTAGGGGAAGCTTGGCTTCCCTTGTTGTCTCTGAGAAATCGCCCCTGGTCAATACAAACCATTATGACTGACAAAGTATAACACTGGATACATCTCTATTTTTTTTATCTCATAAGAATTCGGAGACCTTTATTGTTAAATTGAACAAAATTCACGAGCATAACCTCAACCTTCTCTTGACATTTCTTTCTCAGAAATGCCAGAAAACTGAGGTGTTTGTTATTCGATGAGATTTTCTAAATCCTCTGAAGATCTTGCTTTCTCAGACATGGATCTTATGCATGCGTGTAAGCCAGTAATCCATGTTTGAGACTGCATTCTGAGGAGAGTTAATCCCTCATACAAACAAACATTATATTTCTCTCAAAGAAGACTTTAAGGTTCAGTGTTTACAGAATGGGAATCACCTTTTGGCAGCCAGAGGTAGCAATGTATGCAGCACAGCTGAATGCTAGATTAGTAGGCAGAAGAAAAAAAAAGCTTGCAGGGATAAGGGAAAAGAAAAAATGTACCCACTTTATTATTTTCTAATTTGAGCTTTTATAGAGTCCATCCATCCATTATCTGTAGTGGCTTATCCTGTGCAGGGTTGCAGGCAAGCTGGAGCCTATCCCAGCTGACTATGGGCAAGAGGCAGGGTACACCCTGGACAAGTTGCCAGGTCATCACAGGGCTGACACATGGAGACAAACAACCATTCACACTCACATTCACGGTCAATTTAGAGCCACCAATTAGCCTAACCTGCATGTCTTTGGACTGTGAGGGAAACCGGAGCACCCGGAGGAAAGTTCCATGCAGACATGGGGAGAACATGCAAACTCCACACAGAAAGGTCCTCATTGGCTGCTGGGCTCAAACCCAGGACCTTCTTGCTGTGCTAACCACTACACCACCGTGCCACCCACTTTTACAGAGTCTCGAAATCAAAATAAATAAATAAATAAAAAGAATTGCAGTTACATTGGGCATTACATTGTTTATGGCAGGGGTTTTCAAAGTGTGGGAGAGTCAACCCCCCCCCCCCCCCCCCCCCCCAGAGAGCAAATAAACAACAGCGCCCCCTTCACAATTTTTGTTGTTGCTATACTTAATGTTCCATTCGTATTTAAAAAAAAAAGGTTGTTGTACACATTTTTAATTTTTTTCTTTTACACATTTTAAACATCTGTGCTTTTTAAAACATCTTTTTTTTTACACATTTTAAACATCTGTGCTTTTCTTTTTAAAACATCTTGTTTTACACATTTTAAACATCTCATAGCATCGTTAGCTAGCACCTCTTGGCAGACAGCACACTGTGGCAGTGGAGCATCTTCAGATCCAGTCCATGAAAATCCAAACTTTAAATAATCGTGGTCATATTTCCTTCTTTTTTCAGTCCCCCCAGGATTCCGCGGGCCTTTTTTGTGATTGTTGCCGGCTAAAATGTCTGATGTTGCGGGGGTTTTCCAAAAAATTGCGATGAAAGTTGCGGTGTTTTTTAGGTTTTTGTTGCGATTACATTGCGGGAGGAAGTGAAAGTTGCAATTTTCTCTTTTTGTGATTAAAATTGAGTGATATGTTAAATATCAAGTTATTACTGAAAAACTATTGATTAAAAAAACAAAGACACTGAGAAATGGTCCTATAAACAACTTTACCAATATAAAAGATTACCAGGACTACAAAAATGCAGGCGGCATGGTGGTGTAGTGGTTAGCGCTGTCGCCTCACAGCAAGAAGGTCTGGGTTCGAGCCCCGTGGCCGGCGAGGGCCTTTCTGTGTGGAGTTTGCATGTTCTCCCCGTGTCCGCGTGGGTTTCCTCCGGGTGCTCCGGTTTCCCCCACAGTCCAAAGACATGCAGGTTAGGTTAACTGGCGACTCTAAATTGACCGTAGGTGTGAATGTGAGTGTGAATGGTTGTCTGTGTCTATGTGTCAGCCCTGTGATGACCTGGCGACTTGTCCAGGGTGTACCCCGCCTTTCGCCCATAGTCAGCTGGGATAGGCTCCAGCTTGCCTGCGACCCTGTAGAAGGATAAAGCGGCTAGAGATAATGAGATGAGATGAGAGACAAAAATGCAGAAAAATAGGCTTTACTTATCCAAATGCACTTGTTGGTTCAAAAGTTAAAGTGCATGGACCCTCACAGCACAACATGAAGTTACCTTAAAATATAATATAAATGCCTCAGCTTTCATGTAAGAAAAAAAACTATTAATACTGTGTGCAGGCAGTCTCTCCTGAAGACCAAATTAAACAATAATTATAAACTAATAAAATAAATGGCTCAGGCTTCATAGAAAAAAAAACAATTTGAACAGAATCTCACAGTATGATGCTGAAGCTGCCTAAACAATGGAAAATAAAATACCATGTTGGCAAAAATGTTGGCATCCATTAATTTCTTGTATTAAGTAAAAAAATAATGTAAAGTGCACACAGTCCTTCACTGTAAACATAACACACTTTCAGTAACAGAATTTAAGCCTATATAAACTTTGTCTCGCACATGCAGTGTTGCCAGATACTGCTGACGTTTTCCAGTCCAAAATATGTTCAAAACCCACCAAAATGCACTTAAAACCGCCCAATCTGGCAACACTGCGCGCATGCTGCTTCTCTTGAATGTATACACGGAAGTAAGGCGGAAGGTAGTTTGTCGACGTCACCTCAAGACGACGCCAACGGTTGGTCAAATTTGCGGGAAGGTTGCGGTGATTGGATATAATTGCAACATCGCCTTGAATTCGCGGGGATTGGTTGAATTTGCAAATCGCAACATCGCGAAATCCTGGAGGGTCTGTTTTTTTGCTTGGCCCAGACTCTGTCTCCTCACTCACTGTAGCTTTAGGTACTAAAAATCGATCCATTTTGTCTCTGGTAAAGGCTAGCTGAAGTTTGCTAAATGTCCGCAATAGTAACTTATTCTGGTTTATGTTTCCTCACGTTGTGCCCCCCCCCGAAGAACTCTGGCGCCCCCCAGGGGAGGCGCGCCCCACACTTTGAAAAGCGCTGTCCTAGAGGATTACTGGTACCCATGAATGCGGGTTGTGAAATGGAAGCATTGTATTTCTACATTGGTCATGTTTTGTCACTGTCGAACTTTACTGCCATCTACAGGATATTAAGCTGTATGGCAAATGCCGTATCACACAAGAAATGAAAAGAGAATGAGAAACTAAAATCTTGGATCTGCTCCAAAATTTAACAGGTTCTTCCCTGGCCCATGCTACATGTTTCCACCAAGTTTCATGGAAATTGGATTGGTAGGTTTTGTGCAATCCTGCGACAAACGCAAATAAACAAACCGCACCAGTAGAACCAAACCGCACCAGAAACATTATCTCTTTGGTGGAGGCAATAAACTAACATGACTGAATGACAACAGTTATTTTTAAATGCTTAACCAATAATGTTTACAGCCAAAAATAACGGATTATGTTTTGTTTTATAGTGGCACTTCGCATTACCATTTTTGATGTCATGAACAGATGAGACATCTATTTTGAATTTTACTTGGGAAGAATAAACCCATATTTCCCTGTCCAACTGACAGACATTCCTCATCATTTTTTTTAACAAGTCATGCTGTCAGTTCATAAATCAGTCCAGAGATGGTAAATAAAATGAAAAAACTCTGCATAAAACATCCTCTGTGGTCTCATCTTTCCTGAAGTTATATTGGCAGCAAGATGTGCTTTACAGCTGCAGCCAGGATTTACTGCACTTCTTGTTCTACCAGCAGATACTTTTGCATAATTACAGTGCATCTAACAGGAACTATGCAGGCACACGAACCAAAATGGTGCATTGTGATGGTGTGTTTCTTTCTTTGAAAGTTAAATGTGACACGGCATCATTCTTCTGTACAAAATAAGTAAGCTGCAAAAGGCCCGCTTAGTGAAACTGTGTGACTGAATTTATTAATTATAGCAAAATTACAAATGTCTTTTTCATGCCAAGTTGCTGCTGAATTCTCAAACCTGAATGAAGGTTCACGTTTGAGAATTCGCAGAAGGTTTTGATTAATTTGCTACAACCCCAAATCAGAAAAAATTGGAACAGTAGGCTGAAATTGAAATTAAACCTGAAAACAATGATTTGTGAATAAAGTTTGACCTGTATTGCACTCAAAACAATACAGTAGCACATTGATGTTTTACCCCATTAATTTTATTGGGGTTTTTTTTTCAAACTAAACACTTTTCAATTTTGATTCTTGCAACACAGTTCAAAAGTTAGGATGGTAAAGCATTTATCACTTTATAATGTTCCCATTTCTTATCACAACACTTAAAATATGTTTAGGGACTGAAGACACCAAGTGATGAAGCGTTTCAGATTTATTTTGACCTGCAAACAGTACGGGGCCATCATTGTCATATTTTTTGTTTCAAAATTCACCACATGTTCTCTTTTGGGCACAGAGGGGACAGGCACCATCTTCTTCTGCAGCTATGCCTTTAATAATGTGTACAGAATGTGTTTTTGCATTGTCTTGCTGAAGTATTCCTGGAAAAATGTCATCTTGAAGGCAGCATATGTTGCTCCAAAATCTCAGTGTACTTTTCTGCATTAATGCTGCCATCACAGAAGTGTAAGTTACCTTTGCCAAGGGCACTAACACAACCCCAAACCATGACAGAGCCTGGCTTTTGGATTTGTTGCTGATAACTATATGGATGGTCCTTTTTGTCTTTGGTACGGAGCACACAGTGTCCATTTCGTACAAAAAATACCTGGAATACTGATTCGTCTGACCACAGTACACATTTCCATGTTTCCAGAGAAGTCAAAGGTGCTTCTGGATACAGCTACATAAGGCTTCCTTTTTGCACAGTAAAGTTACAGCGGTGCTTGAAAGTTTGTGAACCCTTTAGAATTTTCTATATTTCTGCATAAATATGACCTAAAACAACATCAGATTTTCACACAAGTCCTAAAAGTAGATAAAGAGAACCCAGTTAAACAAATGAGACAAAAATATTATACTTGGTCATTTGCTTATTGAGGAAAATGATCCAATATTACATATCTGTGAGTGGCAAAAGTATGTGAACCTCTAGGATTAGCAGTTAATTTGAAGGTGAAATTAGAGTCAGGTGTTTTCGATCAATGGGATGACAATCAGGTGTGAGTGGGCACCCTGTTTTATTTAAAGAACAGGCATCTATCAAAGTCTGATCTTCACAACATATGTTTGTGGAAGTGTATCATGGCACGAACAAAGGAGATTTCTGAGGATCTCAGAAAAAGCATTGTTGATGCTCATCAGGCTGGAAAAGATTACAAAACCATCTCTAAAGAGTTTGGACTCCACCAATCCACAATCAGACAGATTGTGTACAAATGGAGGAAATTCAAGACCATTGTTACCCTCCCCAGGAGTGGTCAACCAACAAAGATCACTCCAAGAGCAAGGCGTATAATAGTCGGTGAGGTCACAAAGGACCCCTAAGCAACTGAAGGCCTCTCTCACATTGGCTAATGTTTAATGTTCATGAGTCCACCATCAGGAGAACACTGAACAACAATGGTGTGCATGGCAGGGTTGCAAGGAGAAAGCCACTGCTCTCCAAAAAGAACATTGCTGCTTGTCTGCAGTTTGCTAAAGATCATGTGGACAAGCCAGAAGGCTATTGGAAAAATGTTTTGTGGACGGATGAGACCAAAATAGAACTTTTTGGTTTAAATGAGAAGCGTTATGTTTGGAGAAAGGAAAACACTGCATTCCAGCATAAGAACCTTATCCCATCTGTGTAACGTGGTGGTGGTAGTATCATGGTTTGGGCCTGTTTTGCTGCATCTGGGCCAGGACAGCTTGCCATCATTGATGGAACAATGAATTCTGAATTATACCAGCGAATTCTAAAGGAAAATGTCAGGACATCTGTCCATGAACTGAATCGCAAGAGAAGGTGGGTCATGCAGCAAGACAACGACCCTAAGCACACAAGTCGTTCTACCAGAGAATGAATAAAGAAGAATAAAGTTAATGTTTTGCAATGGCCAAGTCAAAGTCCTGACCTTAATCCAATTGAAATGTTGTGGAAGGACTTGAAGTGAGCAGTTCATGTGAGGAAACCCACCAACATCCCAGAGTTGAAGCTGTTCTGTACGGAGGAATGGGCTAAAATTCCTCCAAGCCGGTGTGCAGGACTGATCAACAGTTACCGGAAATGTTTAGTTGCAGTTATTGCTGCACAAGGGTGTCACACCAGATACTGAAAGCAAAGGTTCACATACTTTTGCCACTCCCAGATATGTAATATTGGATCATTTTCCTCAATAAATAAATGACCAAGTATAATATTTTTGTCTTGTTTGTTTAACTGGTTTCTCTTTATCTACTTTTAGAACTTGTGTGAAAATCTGATTATGTTTTAGGTCATATTTATGCAGAAATATAGAAAATTCTAAAGGGTTCACAAACTTTCAATCACCACTGTATAACTGCCATTTGTGGATGTAATTCCGTGTTGTAGTGCTTGACAATGGTTTGCCAAAGTAATCCCAAGCCCATGGCCTGAAGGTTAGAGATGCAGCCTTGGGTCCAAAGGGTCACTAGTTGGATTCCCTGGACCAGCAGGAAAATCCATGGCTGAAGTGCCCTTGAGCAAGGCACCTAACGCCCAACTGCTCCTGTGGATGTGTGTGTGCTCGTTGTACATTGCTCTGGATAAGAGCATCTGCTAAATGCCTGTAATGTGGTTATATCAGCTATAGATGAATGACAGTTCTTGATGCAATGTCATCTGAGGGATTGGAGATCACGGGTATTCAGCTTAGGCTTGCGCCCTTTCCCTTTACGCACCAAAATTGAATTCCTTGAATCGTTTAATTATATTATGCACCATAGAGGGTGAAATCTCCAAATCTCTTCCAATGTTCCTTTGCAGAACACTGTTTTTAAAGATTTCAATAATTTCCTCATGCATTTGTTGACAAACTGGAGATCCTCAGCCCATCTTTGCTCCTCAAAGTCTAGGCCTTTCCTGGATACTGATTTTGTACCAAATCATGATTACAGTCACCTGTTGACATCACTTGTTTCAAATGACATAATTATTTAATTATTTTACCTCATTACTAGCTCTAAATTGCCCCGTCACATCTTTTTTTGGTATATGTTACAGGGCTGAAACGCTGGAATGGATGTATATTAACAAATGAAATTAAGTTGACCAGATAAAACATGAAATATCTTGGGTTCATTCTGTCTGCAATGAAATATAAGTCAAAGTAAATTTAGAAATTACTGCTTTCTTTTTTTTAAATTTGCATTTTCCATACCATCACAACTTCTCTGATTTGAGGTTATAGAACAGCAGTTCTGGCTGTGAGGTAAATCACAGGTTTTTATTAATGCTCTTATTGTAGTATGTTATCATTTCTATAGTAATACCTTACACATAGACTTAAAGTTCCAAGAAAAAAGAATAATTGTTCATACGGTGAAGCTTTCTATAAGAAGACATTTATTTTGCATTTATGGAAGAAGTCTCCAATCTCAGAAAAGAGTGTAATGAGGGAACGACTGCTAAATGTAAAACTTGTTTCGCAAACATTCCACAACATTAAAAGTAAGTATAAGTGGATAAAAAGTATAACATTTTGATTTTTAATTTAAAAAAAAAATCATCAGATGAAATTTGCTAATGCTTTAGAGGTAAACTTATAACTTTTCAGGACTTTTCACCTTTCAGGACAGTATGAACTGGAATGAAATGATCACTTTAATAAAAACGTTTAATCAGACTTTTTTGTTAGGATTTTAACTCGTATTTGTTAAAGGTAAGTACAGTGGCATGCAAAAGTTTGGCCACCCTTGCTGAAAATGTCTGTTACTGTGAATAGTTAAGTGAGCAGAAGATGAACTGATCACCAAAAGGCATAAGGGTAAAGATGACACATTTCTTGAATATTTTCCGCAATATTACATTTTTATTTCCATCATTTACAGACGTAAAATACCAAAAAATGAAAAGGACCTGAAGCAAAAGTTTGGGCACCCTGCATGGTTAGTACCGAGTAACACCTCCTTTGGCAAGTATCACAGCTTGTAAACAGTTTTTGTAGCCACCTAATAATCTTTCAGTTCTTACCTGGGGGATTTTCACACATTCGTCCTCGCAAAAGGCTTCCAGTTCTACAAGTTTCTTGAGCTGTCTTGCATGCACTGCTCTTTTGAGATCTATTCACAGATTTTCAATGATGTTTAGGTCGGGGACTGTGAGGGCCAGGGCAAATCCTTCAGCTTGGGCCTCTTGAGGTATTCCATTGTAGATTTTGAGGTGTGTTTTGGATCATCGTCTTATTGTAGGACCCGTCCTCTTTTTAACTTCAACTTTTTTACAGATGGTGTGATGTTTTGCTTCCAGAGTTTGCTGGTATTTATTCGAATCCATGCTTCCCTCAACCAATGAAATGTGCCCTGTGCCACTGGCTGCAATACAACCCCAAAGCATGATTGATCCACACCCATGCTTCAGAGTTGGAGAGGTGTTCTTTCCCTGGAATTTGGCACCCTTTTTTCTCCAAACATACCTTTGCACACTGTGGCCAAAAAGTTCTATTTTGATTTCATCAGTCCACAGGACTTGTTTCCAAAATGCATCAGGCTTGCTTAGATGTTTATTTGCAAACTTCAGACACTGAATTTTGTGGCTAGGACGCAGGAAAGGTTTTCTTCTGAGGACTCTTCCATGAAGGTCATATTTGTTCAGGTGTCGCTGCATAGTAGAACAGTGCACCACCACTCCAGGGTCTGCTAAATCTTTCTGAAGGTCTTTTGCAGTCAAACAGGGGTTTTTATTTGCCTTTCTAGCAATCCAACGAGCAGTTCTTTCAGAAAGTTTTCTTCATCTTCCAGACCTCACCTTGATCTCCGCTGTTTCTGTTAACTGCCATTTCTTAATAACATTACGATATGAGGAAACAGCTACCTGAAAACACTTTGCTATGTTCTTGTAGCCTTCTCCTGCTTTGTGAGCATCAATTATTTTATTATTCAGAATGCCAGGGAGTTGCTTTGAGGAGCCCATGGCTGTTGATTTTAGGGACAAATTTGAGGAGTCATAGAATTTATACAGCTTTGAAATCTGCATCATCTGACCTTTCCTAATGAAGAATTTGAACAAGCCACAGCTCAATAAGCTAATTAAGGTCTGGAACCTTGGTAAAAGTTACCTGAGAGCTCAAAAGTATTAGGGTGCCCAAACTTTCACATGGTGTTCCTTTACTTTTTTCACTCTCCAATTGTACAAAACAAAAATAATACACAAATCTTGCAGAAAACGCTGAAAAGAAATATCTTGTCTTTTATGCCTTTTGGTGACCAGTCCATCTTCTGCTCACTTAACTATTCACAGTAACAGACATTTTCAGCAAGGGTGCCCAAATCTTTGCATGCCACTGTATATTTGGCAATGTTGGCTGTCACTCAACAAGAGTATGACGCAACCGACAAGTACAGTACGTTCATGCGATAAAAGGCCAAAGCAATGGAGACATGCTCTCCCAGTGTTGGCAGAAGAGCTTGCTAGAGTTTGGTGCATGATCTATAATACAAGCTCTTCTTCTTTGTCTGTGCAGTTCAGATTCTTCTTGTAGTCTGGATTCTTTTTCATCGATTCATTGACATGCTGGTGCCAGGTAAGGCGGTCCATAGCAGCTGCCTCCCATGTTTTCACATTGATGTTGCATGCCTTCAGATGTCGCTTGATGTAATCTTTGTAGTGGACCTTGGGTCTACCAACACCCCCTCTTCCTTTGCTGGAGTCCTCCATAGAATACGGCTTTGAGTAGTTTATCATCGTTCAACCTGACTACATATCCAGTCCAGCGAAGTTGATGCTTGGTCAGCAGTGCCTCTATACTTGGCATACCAGCTCGATTCTGCACCTCCACATTGGAAATTTTGTCAGTAAGATGCGCCTTAGATGTGACATTTGAACTGCGACTTTGCGTTGAGCCTGAATAGAAGTTTAAAATGGGAAAAGCATTGTGCTGGTACTTTTCCCACTCTCTGGAACACTCAACTGATGGATACAGCGGCAGGAAAAGAATCCTGACATCATGGTCAATGGAGTGACTGTCCCGCAGTGTCAGTTGTGACTGATGAAATTCCAGTTGACCACTAGTGTGAAGATTTCTCAGGTGCCCATGCCAGAGATCCACCACCTGCTGCCATGGCTTCACTATATTTGGCAATAAACCAGTAAAAACCACAGGATACCTGTAAAATATTATCTGTTTTTCTCTTAATAATTTTCTTTGCATGACAATACTTTTTGACAAATATTAAAATTAGCAAATCACATATATGTAATTTAACACATCTTGTTTTCTTAATATGGTTTAAAAATAAGGGAAGCATCCGATTGATATCTGACAGTAAGGCCCATCTCTCTCTGTATCAGCAGAATGTCTCTGTGATCATTTTGAACAAAGCTTTATTTATCCATTCAAATGCTGGCACCAAATTGTTTTACAATTGCTAAAGACAACTGAGAACCAACCGATCTTCAGCAGTGGTTTCAATTTGTGCATTAGCTATATGAATAGATACTTGAACTGTGAGCCCTGTTCTGTCAGTCAGCTGACAGCTGCTTAGCACAGATTAAGCACTAATGAAGTGATACAAACGGGGGAAGATAAAGGATTATGTAATATACTGGGGTTGGCTCAGCATTGAACACTACCCACTAAATCCAGATTAATTCTGTGTTTTGGGAGTGAGACAGATGGGGGTGTTTAAACGCAGGCGAAAGAATGAGGGAAAATGATATTTATGAACATTTAGAACATTTTTCTTTTGAATATGGATGTGAGTTTGACCTGAGGCACAAACTGTCTTGGTTCATTACTAATGTAAAACAGTATGCTCAGGAAAAAAAAAATGCTGGAATATAATCTTGCAACGCAAAAAGTGACAGGAAAGGTTACCAGGCATTGACGAGAGTCAAATGATGACAAAGCATTAGAACTGCTGAGATGATTCAGACATGAAGCACTGAACGAGTGAATCAGAAAGACAATAACGGCTGCTTAAAGGAGCGGTTTGTAAGTTTTATAGCCCTCTACTGCCTAAGAGGTGATTTGTGCAATAAAAAACATAGACTGCACCAAACTTCTGTGTTGAAACTGCCTTGTTAATGTGGCTATTTAACAAAATGTTTCAGAGCTGGGGGTGGAGCTAGTTTCTGGGCCAGAAGCAGAAACCTGAAATGAAGAAAGTAGGAATCTCTGTTGCACATCAAGACTGCAAATCAGTTTTCTAGAATATCTCATCTCATTATCTCTAGCCGCTTTATCCTGTTCTACAGGGTCGCAGGCAAGCTGGAGCCTATCCCAGCTGACTACGGGCAAAAGGCGGGGTACACCCTGGACAAGTCGCCAGGTCATCACAGGGCTGACACATAGACACAGACAACCATTCACACTCACATTCACACCTACGGTCAATTTTAGAGTCACCAGTTAACCTAACCTGCATGTCTTTGGACTGTGGGGGAAACCGGAGCACCCGGAGGAAACCCACGCGGACACGGGGAGAACATGCAAACTCCACAGAGAAAGGCCCTCGCCGGCCACGGGGCTCGAACCCGGACCTTCTTGCTGTGAGGCGACAGCGCTAACCACTACACCACCGTGCCGCCCCTTTTCTAGAATATAATTAAAGATATATAATTATAACAGGTACAGTATACAAATGTTTCAAACTGCACCTTTAAGGCACGAGTGAATGGATAGATCGAAGTGTGTAATTAGCCTACTAGTAGACTGACAGTAGGTCTCCAGAAAATCCAATTGAAGCATAAGCATCCAATTGAGGCAAGCTTGTTCTACAGATGGAAAGCAAGAGCAAAAAGCTCCAATAAATATCGAGAACAAATTTGTAGACTGGAGACTGTGTGTTAACTCTGGTCTAAATCAATAGTAAGGTTAAAAACACTAGAGGTTTCCAGAAGTTTTTGTTTGGAGTTCAGTTCAGCTGGCCTCACCGGTCAAATAGTGCCATCTAATGGACATGTACAGGTGAAGGCTGATGAAAGACCACTGATGCAGAGCACTGAAGATGTTTATGTAATTTTTGTGCTGATTTATACTGTTAAAAGTATGTTTGTGATGGTTCGGTTTATGAGATATTTTCGCCTTGTGAACCCTTTAGAATCTCCTGTACTTCTGCATAAATATGACCTAAAACATCATCAGATTTTCACACAAGTCCTAAAAGTAGATAAAGAGAACCCAGTTAAACAAATTAGACAAAAATATTATACTTGTTCATTTATTTATTGAGGAAAATGATTCAATATTACATATCTGTGAGTGGCAAAAGTATGTGAACCTTTGCTTTCAGTATCTAGTGTGACCCCCTTGTGCAGCAATAACTGCAGCTAAACGTTTCCAGTAACTGTTGATCAGTCCTGCACACTGGCTTGGAGGAATTTTAGCCCATTCCTCTGTACAGAACAGCTTCAACTCTGGGATGTTGGTGGGTTTCCTCACATGAACTGCTTGCTTCAGGTCCTTCCACAACATTTCAATTGGATTAAGGTCAGGACTTTGACTTGGCCATTCCAAAACATTAACTTTATTCTTCTTTAACTATTCTTTGGTAGAATGACTTGTGTGCTTAGGGTCGTTGTCTTGCTGCATGACCCACCTTCTCTTGAGATTCAGTTCATGGACAGATGTCCTGACATTTTCCTTTAGAATTTGCTGGTATAATTCAGAATTCATTGTTCCATCAATGATGGCAAGCTGTCCTGGCCCAGATGCAGCAAAACAGGCCCAAACCATGATACTACCACCACCATGTTTCACAGATGGGAATGCAGCGTTTTCTTTTCTCCAAACATAATGTTTCTCATTTAAACCAAAAAGTTCTATTTTGGATCGTGAAACAGGAAATCAAGACAACGGATAGAAAGGCTTGGTAATTAATGTGTATTGTAATACTTCACGATGCAAATGCATCAGCACAGTCTTTACATAGGCCAACACATACAGTGGTGCTTGAAAGCTTGTGAACCCTTTAGAATTTTCTATATTTCTGCATAAATATGACCTAAAACATCAGATTTTCACACAACTCCTAAAAGTAGATAAAGAGAACCCAGTTAAACAAATGAGACAAAAATATTATACTTGGTCATTTATTTATTGAGGAAAATGATCCAATATTACATATCTGTGAGTGGCAAAAGTATGTGAACGGTGAACCTCTAGGATTAGCAATTAATTTGAAGGTGAAATTCGAGTCAGGTGTTTTCAATCAGTGGGATGACAAGTGTGAGTGGGCACCCTGTTTTATTAAAAAAGAACAGGGATCTATCAAAGTCAGATCTTCACAACACGTTTGTGGAAGTGTATCATGGCATGAACAAAGGAGATTTCTGAGGACCTCAGAAAAAGCGTTGTTGATGCTCATCAGGCTGGAAAAGGCTACAAAACCATCTCTAAAGAGTTTGGACTCCACCAATCCACAGTCAGACAGATTGTGTACAAATTGAGGAAATAGAAGACCATTGTTACCCTCCCCAGGAGTGGTTGACCAACAAAGATCACTCCAAGAGCAAGGCATGTAATAGTCCGCGAGGTCACAAAGGACCACAGGGTAACTTCTAAGCAACTGAAGGCCTCTCTCACATTGACTAATGTTAATGTTCATGAGTCCACCATCAGGAGAACACTGAACAACAATGGTGTGCATAGCAGGGTTGCAAGGAGAAAGCCACTGCTCTCCAAAAAGAACATTGCTGCTCATCTGCAGATTGCTAAAGATCATGTGGACAAGCCAGAAGGCTATTAGAAAAATGTTTTGTGGATGGATGAGACCAAAATAGAACTTTTTGGTTTAAATGAGAAGCGTTATGTTTGGAGAAAGGAAAACACTGCATTCCAGCATAAGAAC
The DNA here is from genome assembly GCF_027579695.1 of Neoarius graeffei. Taxonomy (NCBI): domain Eukaryota; kingdom Metazoa; phylum Chordata; class Actinopteri; order Siluriformes; family Ariidae; genus Neoarius; species Neoarius graeffei. Next base: position 21,156,425 of record NC_083570.1, read on the forward strand.
CTTATCCCATCTGTGTAACGTGGTGGTGGTAGTATCATGGTTTGGGCCTGTTTTGCTGCATCTGGGCTAGGACAGCTTGCCATCATTGATGGAACAATGAATTCTGAATTATACCAGCAAATTCTAAAGGAAAATGTCAGGACATCTGTCCATGAACTGAATCGCAAGAGAAGGTGGGTCATGCAGCAAGACAACGACCCTAAGCACACAAGTCGTTCTACCAGAGAATGAATAAAGAAGAATAAAGTTAATGTTTTGGAATGGCCAAGTCAAAGTCCTGACCTTAATCCAATCGAAATGTTGTGAAAGGACCTGAAGCGAGCAGTTCATGTGAGGAAACCCACCAACATCCCAGAGCTGAAGCTGTTCTGTGCGGAGGAATGGGCTAAAATTCCTCCAAGCCGGTGTGCAGGACTGATCAACAGTTACCGCAAACGTTTAGTTGCAGTTATTGCTGCACAAGGGGGTCACACCAGATACTGAAAGCAAAGGTTCATATACTTTTGCCACTTCCAGATATGTAATATTGGATCATTTTCCTCAATAAATAAATGACCAAGTATAATATTTTTGTCTTTGTTTAACTGGGTTCTCTTTATCTACTTTCAGGACTTGTGTGAAAATCTGATGTTTTAGGTCATATTTATGCAGAAATATAGAAAATTCTAAAGGGTTCACAAACTTTCAAGCACCACTGTATATTATAATAAGCAGTCAGGCAGAGGACTGATTCATGGGCTCGATCCCAAATGGCTTCCTTTGCACATAGGGAGCCTACTGAGTGTTAATCCGTGCTGTAGAGGACAGGAAGCGGTTTGAGACTGAGCCGGGGTACTAATATCTGGAATGAGTTTGGGGCGGGTGTAGTATGGGAAGACTTGCTGCAGGGAAGCTCCATCTTTCAGGAGATGTAATGTATTTATTTTTTATTTAATTGATTTAATTGAACCTGCTGAAGAGTTTGATGAAGGCGCCATGCGCTTGCACCTTCTCGCGCTGCTCTGTGTCGCTCTGCTGGGCGCTTGCGGGACAGAGGCTGGAATCACTTCACAGCTGGAATCACTTCACAGCTGGAAGGCTGGAAAACTTCACACCTGCAGCCATCGCAGGTAAGAAGGGCACTTCACGTGCACGATTGTGTACTCCAATAGTGTGCAAAAGTATTATACACGTGCCAAGAAATTCTTTTACGTTTCTACATAAAAGAAAATACTATAAAGAGCAGAGTAAACTGTAATAAGGGTTGTTTTACAATCAAGTTTGTGTCACAGGGGTCCAAAATTCAAATTGATTCAAACTGGTTCTTGTACCAGTTTTTAAGTGAAGGACAAGTTAAAGAACAGATTTCAGGTCATTTTTTTTGACGTGTGTGTATGGCAGTTTTGTGTAATCTGCTACACTGCTGTTCAAAAGTTTGGGGTCACCCAGACAATTTTGTGTAGTTTTCCATGAAAAGTCACAGTTTTATTTACCACCATAAGTTGTAAAATGAATAGAAAATATAGTCAAGACATTTTTCTGGTCATTTTGAGCATTTAATCGACCCCACAAATGTGATGCTCCAGAAACTCAATCTGCTCAAAGGAAGGTCAGTTTTATAGCTTCTCTAAAGAGCTCAACTGTTTTCAGCTGTGCTAACATGATTGTACAAGGGTTTTCTAATCATCCATTAGCCTTCTGAGGCAATGAGCAAACACATTGTACCATTAGAACACTGGAGTGAGAGTTGCTGGAAATGGGCCTCTATACACCTATGGAGATATTGCACCAAAAACCAGACATTTGCAGCTAGAATAGTCATTTACCACATTAGCAATGTATAGAGTGGATTTCTGATTAGTTTAAAGTGATCTTCATTGAAAAGAACAGTGCTTTTCTTTCAGAAATAAGGACATTTCAAAGTGACCCCAAACTTTTGAACGGTAGTGTATAAGATGGGAGAAACAAATGAAGTGATTCTCGGAGAGGGCTTTTTTTTTTTTTTGACAATTCAGAATCCACTACTTCCATAGTGCTTTTAAATATAAGGCTGTAAGCTTTGTGTTAGTTGTCTTTAATATTTATGTCCCAATATCTTGACCACATTTTAGGATGAAAATAATCATTTTAGATATGTTATTTTATATTGAAAAATTAGCTGTCTCGGAGAGGACATTTTTTTGACACAATTGCATACTAATTTGATCAAAATAGTCTGAAAACTTACTGGCATTCAACATTAAAACTTAACTATGTTTCCAATGATATGGAACCAAATATTTGTTTTATGGTATAAAGAATGATTTAAGTGCATCCCTTTTGGAGCTACCTGTGGTCAAAAAAGCACTTTTTCTAAATGACGAGTAATTTTGCTAAATATGACACATATTGCCATACATTCACCAAAAATAACGTTATCACCACATTTTTTTTTTTGCATGGTAAATAGAGCTATCACAGGGCTACAATAAACAACCAAGTTTATTTAGTCAAGCCTTTTGATATTGAAGATAAGTGTTAAATGTGATTTTTAGCTTGCGTACCCTGATTGTAAAACAACCCATAAATGAAACAAAGTCAATATTTGATGTGATGACCCTTTGCATAAATAAATACAAACCCCAAAACAAAACCGTGGTCTCAGGTACAATGTGTGCAGGAAATGAGCTGGAACTTTATTTTTATATTCGTTGTTGCTGTTTTAGTCTGAAAAGTGCTGCGGTTCTTTACTGACATGCAAATATTTTTCTGCAACATTCAGTTTTGTGTTGGAACACTAACTTTTGGAAATCTGAAATGTTTTTGTACTGACTCAATAATGTAGAAGCTAGAAACTTGTTCTTGATTCTGAGATTCCTGTTCTTGGCTGGCAGGAGTGGAACCCAATGTGGTGTTCTGCTGTTGCATGCTGAGATGCTTTTCTGCTCACCACGGTTGTAAAGAGTGATTATATGAGTTACTATGTCCTTCCTGGAACCAATCTGGCCATTTTCCTCTGACCTCTCTTTTCAACAAGAGTTTGGTGACAAACCCTCGCGGTTACCAGAGGACTAGCCCTGCACTGTCTGTAACAGTCCTACAGAAATGGAGATCGGCGCCACCCTATGCGCCATATGGTGCGGGAAAGGACTCTCTTATCAACAAGGCATTTGTTTCCACCCACAGAACTGTCTCTCACTCAATGTTTTTTGTTTTTCGCACCATTCTGTGTAAACTCTAGAGACTGTTGTGTGTGAAAATGAACTGAAGCTTTTGATTTGTATCAAAAGCATGATTTTATGCATTGTGCTGCTGTCAAGGGATTGGCTGATTAGATAACTGCATGTGTATGGGTGTACCTAATAAAGAGGCTGGTGAAGAACTACTATCAGCTTCAAAACTGAAGACACACTGTATCACTTGCTTACAGAGCATTTTCTTTCTTCTTCTTGCACGTTTTTCAAAATAGTCACTGTGGACGGAGTCCTTCTTATTATAAAACAATAGGAGGTCTTAACGTGAACAAATCATCTATTTATCTAGTTATTAAAAATTATACAAGTGAGATGCTCATTTTTGTTTTCACTGACTTATGTAATATGAACATTCTGTTCTAGGACAAAGACCTTACATACTTATGTACAGTAAGCTAATTAATAATAATAAATTGTGCATTTTCTAGTATCTGCATTTTAACTAAAATGGACTAGTGACAGCTTTTCCCACAAGCACCTTGTGGTTACTTTAAAGGAACAGTCCACCGTACTTCCATAATGAAATATGCTCTTATCTGAATTAAGACGAGCTGCTCCGTACCTATCCGAGCTTTGCGCGACCTCCCAGTCAGTCAGACGCGCTGTCACTCCTGTTAGCAATGTAGCTAGGCTCAGTATGGCCAATGGTATTTTTTGGGGCTGTAGTTAGATGCGACCAAACTCTTCCGCGTTTTTCCTGCTTACATAGGTTTATATGACCAGTGACATGAAACAAGTTCAATTACACAAATTGAAACGTGGCGATTTTCTATGCTATGGAAAGTCCGCACTATAATGACAGGCGTACTAACACCTTCTGCGCGCTTTGGCAGCGCATTGATATCTGAGCTCCGTATCAATGCGCTGTCGAAGCGCGCAGAAGGTGTTAGTACGCCTGTCATTATAGTGCGGACTTTCCATAGCATAGAAAATCGCTACGTTTCAATTTGTGTAACTGAACTTGTTTCATGTCACTGGTCATATAAACCTATGTAAACAGGAAAAACGCGGAAGAGTTTGGTCGCATCTAACTACAGCCCTAAAAAATACCATTAGCCATACTGAGCCTAGCTACATTGCTAACAGGAGTGACCGCGCGTCTGACTGCGTCTGACTGACTGGGAGGTCGCGCAAAGCTCGGATAGGTACGGAGCAGCTCGTCTCAATTCAGATAAGAGCATATTTCATTATGGAAATACGGTGGACTGTTCCTTTAAAGCTACCTTCCTTGTTGTCATACCTCATTTGTTCCTTCTTTTCTTGTTTCTGTGGGAACTGTATTTTATTTAGGGTTTCACTTTTAAGTCGCTTTAAAAGGCTAGAAGCATTAATTATCCACTAAATTTTTGTAGGGCCCTTTTTTTTTTTTTTTTTTAAGTGCATGCAATTTAGGGCAGCACGATAGTGTAGTGGTTAGCACTGTCGCCTCACAACAAGAAGGTTCTGGATTCAAGCCCATTGTCTGACGGGGGCTTTTCTGTATGCAGTTTGCATGTTCTCCCTGTGTCTGTGTGGGTTTGCTCCGGGTGCTCCAGTTTCCCCCACCGTCCAAAGACATGCAGTTAGTTTAACTGGCTACTCTAAATTGTCCATTAATCAAACTTGGAGAGGGATGGGCTCTGCCAAGTTTAAAATACCCTAGACACACCAATGTTGGACTGTTAAAATGTCATCACTGGTGCCCCTATGACCTTTGCTGGCTATGGGACGAAGAAAAAGCATGAAATTTGGCGTGTGCGTGTTTTTCTCAAACCTATGACAATCAAACGTCTTCTGACTGGACCTGTGGTGCACTATGTGTGGATGCAATAGACATTGTGTTGATGGCAAAAGTTTTTGGTCCAGTGCTGTAGGTTTTATGAAAATGTGAGTTTAGTGACAGGTGAAGGTTAATCTGGGTTGATGTATTATTGTTTTGATCAAAGAGGCAAGAAGGATGAAAGTTACAAATGATGCATGCTTCACAATTTTATTCAACAGTGCTGTGCTTATGCTTTTAATTGGTTGATTAATTAACTTTATAATTAATGCAAACATTACATGTGTTCAGTGCAATCTCTAGAGATTGCGCGCGTGTGTGTGTGTGTGTGTGTGTGTGTGTGTGTGTGTGTGTGTGTGTGTGTGTGTGTGAGCACACAACATCCAAAGCGCTTTACCCACACACACACAGAGCCAAACCAGAATTTAATCAGCCAAATGAATGTCACCTGAAGGAGAGAAATGATGAATAAAATACATCTCTGATTAAATGTGTATACTCATTCCTGTACATCCAGAATAACCTCTCCCCCTGATGTTTTATGTGAAAATTTTATACTTAAAGTGTAGATGCTCTGCTTAAGGACAAAATATCTTGTTACTTGTCTTTGTTAAACAAGAACGAGCCTCTTTGATGATCACAGAGCAAATTCCTAAAGTGTATTAAATTAACATGTTGGTTTAAAGGGTACCTGCAGTGAAAAATAAACATAGGATAAAAATATTACACATTTTGCACAAATGCATTTTGACTCCCCTGTATTGTCCCACAGTGTTGCATCAAGCAGTACTTTAAAATTCTTTTGTATTCCTGCTCACTCAAGCCATATTGCCATTTTGTGGGCAGTGACAGAGGTCAGCAACATGGGTTTCCTGTACACCGATGTCACCAGATGTACAAAACATTGTTGAAAAATGGCAGAGTGCAAAGCCTATGGTTGCAAAAATAATAAATGTGATAAAAGGGAAAGCATTTTCTATGTTCCAATGCCGACAACTGAGCAACATAAACGACTTGCTAAACAGCGACTACACAACTTGGGAACAGGTCACACTTTAGAAACATTGTCCTTTGGTAGAAATGCTGTTGTTTTTGAGGACTATTTTGAGTCCAATTGTTTTGAAAGGACTCTACAGACCGAGCTCTTGGGCTACACAGGTCATGTTAGACTCGAACCTGATACTATGCCAAAAATATTCCAACACCATCCACGGAAAAGGTATTCAGGCCATGCAAGTTGATTAACTAGAATAGTGTAGACATTCAAAGCTTATAGCCACTGCCTAAATGCGGAGCTCCTGATGAGTGTAAAATGTGTTATTAAATAATCCCACATTATTTTTTAAAAAGCAAATTAAAAGTAAGTTCTGGATAAAACCCATCTATCCTGTGTAAATAAAGATGCAAAGTTTGTTGTCCGGTGCTCCATATTCCACTCCGCTATAGTTTAATTTATTTAGCTTTGCCGTCGCAAGATATAGACCCTTCCCGCATGACGTCATCATGCCGCGAGATTTCGGTAGTCGCCATATTGGAAGACCAAGTACTGTACACATCTATGCAAGTACATACATACATAAAACAAACTACACCTGAAATGTAGCCAGGGCCGGTTCTGCCCTAATCTGGACCCGGGTGCAACATCGCGCAACCCCCCCCCCCCCCCCCCCCCCCCCAAAAAAAAAAAAAAAAACACACTCTAAATCAGGACAACCAGTGTTCGAACTACGGGGGTACTCGGGGGATCTGAGATCCCTTGAAACAGACATGAGATCCCTTGAAAACATGATTTGGGAAATGTTGGGGGGTCTCTAAAATATTGGCAAAATGATGTTTATTGACATAGCAATCGTGTGTAACAGGAAGCATTTGCATATCCGAAGTGTTGTGTTTACATCAAAGATAAAATAAACCGATATGACAACGACTGCTGCTGCCAGGTTGGTTGTTGAGTAGCCTGACTGTTTTTTTTCTTGCGTGTGGTATCATTGTTGACGCGAGGTTGTTTTTTGAACATGCCAATGCGGACACGATTTCCCCTGATGAGTTATGACTTCAGATGCGATGCGTGTATGGAGGTGTGGAGTCCGCGTGATATGTGCGTAAGAGAGGCTTCTCGTGTGTTTGGAGATCCGCGCTCCGAGACAAGTGCAAGCACCCCCCAGGGGAAAAAAGGGACCCCCCGAAAATATCGGCATAGTTCGAACACTGAGGACAACCATCACATAACTATAACTATAAACATTTTAGATCAACTATTTTAACTAAATGGGCTATAATAAATAAGCCTGCAGGCAGCCACGGCGGGCTGCCTTAGAAAAGTAACCATTCAATGACACAACTGAAAGCCTGCAGCCACGGCGGGCTGCCTCAGAAAAGTAACCATTTGTCCTACCTTAAAACTTGTTTTGCATTTTCTGCCTCCTTTTTTGTATTTTCGACCCTCCGTTTATTTTCTTTCCTTTTCTGAAAACTCGATTTGTGTCCAGACATTTTGTTCTGCTACCAACGGACTAACTCGTCAGGTCTCGTCTCTCGAGTCCGCGATGAAGGGCAACAATTGATACATTTTTATAAACAGCCAATAGGGAGGTTGCAACGTTCAGGCTCTCCTTTGCTCATAGACACTCAGTAATGCACTTATTCTCTGTCTCCTGGCAGAAAGCTCCTTGGTTTGCTTGTGTCTCAATCACAGCTGGTATTCTGAAGAACGACTTCTTTTCACCTTTCCCATCAGCTTTGTTGGAACACCCTAACACAGCACAAAAGTTTACCATTGTAGGTTTATGATGAATCAAGTGCCTCGTGGGTTTAAATTCGGCGCGCTGCCGTTATTTCCCCCTGATCACGAGTTTGTTGGTCTTCCAATATGGCGCAGGGTCTGTTTACTTCCAGTTTCCGGTGACGTCAGTGGGAAGGGTCTATATTATGGCTGGGAAACCACTACAGCTTGCACCAATTACAGTGGCCCCATTGTACTTAATCTGCATATCTTTGAACTGTGGGGGAAAACAGAGCACCCAGAGAAAACCCACACAGACACAGGGAGATCATGCAAACTCTACACAGAAAGGCCCCTGTCGGCCATGAGGTTTGAACCCGGAACCTTCTTGCTGTGAGGCGACAACTGCACCACCATGCTGCTATAAAATCACACTCTGCTTTGAGTTTTCATTAGCCTATATTTAGGCCATACAAACTATTGTGGCAAATTGCATGTCTATACTTGTATTCATGCATGCAATAAATACACTACTGTTCAAAAGTTTGGGGTCACTTTGAAATGTCCTTATTTTTGAAAGAAAAGCACTGTTCTTTTCAATGAAGATCACTTTAAACTAATCAGAAATCCACTCTATACATTGCTAATGTGGTAAATGACTATTCTAGCTGCAAATGTGTGGTTTTTGGTGCAATATCTCCATAGGTGTATAGAGGCCCATTTCCAGCAACTCTCACTCCAGTGTTCTAATGGTACAATGTGTTTGCTCATTGCCTCAGAAGGCTAATGGATGATTAGAAAACCCTTGTACAATCATGTTAGCACAGCTGAAAACAGTTGAGCTCTTTAGAGAAGCTATAAAACTGACCTTCCTTTGAGCAGATTGAGTTTCTGGAGCATCACATTTGTGGGGTCGATTAAATGCTCAAAATGGCCAGAAAAATGTCTTGACTATATTTTCTATTCATTTTACAACTTATGGTGGTGAATAAAAGTGTGACTTTTCATGGAAAACACAAAATTGTCTGGGTGACCCCAAACTTTTGAACGGTAGTGTACATAAATAAATAAATAAATAAATAAATAGGCTTTGTAGCTAGTATGGACACACACTTGTACATAACCATCCGCACACTGAGTTTCTATGTATAAAATAGGCTGCTAACCGATTTGTGAGTTCTCCATCTGGTGCTGACCCTCTCACATCAGGATACCATGCTATCATGGTACATACTACACCCAGGTTATCATGGCCTGTATATAGTCCAGTTCCAGTGCAGGGGTGTGTGCGACATGTCAAGTTTCAAGTTTGTTTTTATAGCGCTTTTAACAATAGACATTGTCCCAAAGCAGGTTTACAGAATCTGAATGACCCAAGACATGAGCCAATTTTATCCCTAATCTCTCCCCAGTGAGCAAGCCCGTGGTGACGGTGGCAAGGAAAAACTCCCCCAGACGACATGAGGAAGACATAAGTTTCCAAACCGAGTTTATCCATGAAACCATGAGGTTTCAATAGCTGTGCTGGTATTATAACACCTGAAAGTTTGTGCTTTTTACAACAAACACATTCAGCGTCAGTTTTCTGCTTGGCATACTTTCCACATCGGCACCAGATAGCTGCCGAACCCCTTTTCCTGCCTTCCCAACTTTGAACTTGCGAAGTACCACCAAGTTCATTATTTGAATCATCTGATGATTTGCTGCTGAAATCATTTCCCAGATGCGGATAGTCCTTTTTCCGAGGTTCATACAGAGATCCTGCTTCTCCACTTTTTCATCTAACTAAATCCAGGCTAACAAGTACGTTTACATCGGCTACACTTAACTTCCAGGACCTGGCTATCAACAACCTGATGTCACATCCTGGGTGCCATATTGGTTGCCCATGTGCAATAAAACTTGATGTGCTTTTGGACTTAAAGCTACTTATGATAGCTAATCAAGTGGCTGCACTCGTGTGCATTATTAGAATTAGGGCTTGTACTATCAATATCGATCATTTTAAATGCTGTACCGGTACCCTTTAAGGACTTGGTGCGGTGTGGTTCAGTGGGATTTTACCAGTGAAAAAAGTAAGAGTCAATCATGCTTTGTTTTTAAAGAAAAGTCATCCAATTTATTGTGTCTCAAGAGACATGCAAAGATTTTCACCAACCAGTACGAATTAATTCCAAATTGACTGTTTTTATACATGTCCTAAACAGTGTATAATCTGATGTATGATTTTCACTCACTGGCCATTTTACGGGGTGGCATGGTGGTACAGTGGTTAGCATTGTTGCCTTGCAGCAAGACGGTTATGAATTCGAACCTGCTGGTCAACTGGGGCTGTTCTGTGTGGAGTTTGCATGTTCTCTTTGTGCCTGGGGGCTCCAGTTTCTTCCTACAATCCAAAAATACGTGTGGATTAGGTTAAGTGGCTACTCTAAATTAGGTGTGAATGTGAGTGTGAATGGCTGTCTGTCTCTCTGTGTTAGCCCTGCGATAGATTGGCGACCTGTCCAGGGTGTACCCGGCCTCTCACCCAGTGTTGGCTGGGATTGGCTCCAGTTCACCTGTTACCCACAATGGATAAGTGGCATAGAAATTGAATGAATCACCCCTTTATTAGTATGACCCTATACAGGACATCCACTTATTTATGCAATTATACAATCAGCCAATCATGTGGCAGCGATGTAGTGCATTGAATCATGCAGATACAGGTCAAGAGCTTCAGTGAATGTTCACATCAAACATCAGAATAGGGGAAATTGCAATTCAGTGAATATATTCAAATATTATATTGTCAAATTCATGTACAACAACAGAGATAGTAATTGACGTTTTTGTTTTGCACAAAAGTCATCACCCCTGCCAGCATTGTGTGATGTGGAAATACAGTGCGACAGAAAGAGAGAGCCACTGCAGGGTTGTGTGAGACAGAAAAGACATGAGATGAGATCTGGAGTGACAAACTCTTAGAGAACAGCGTGCTGAGGGCACCAAAGTGCTTGAAGCAGTGTCATTCAGGAACGACAAAGAAATTGTGTTTGTGTGTGACGTTATATAATGTTTTTTTTTTGAACTCACAATCTTAGTTTAATGGGGTTTCCATCCACTTTTGCATGAATCTGTGCGTGCTTTATACGTATATACGTACATTAGGGTGCCACTCAAAAATGAAGTTTCTAATTTTCATTGTCCCACCCCCTAAATGTGTTCATAATGTGAAAAGAAAAAATGTGACAAAGTGTGGATGTATTATAATAATATTTACTGGTAGCTCAACAGTTCCAAAGTTATACAATATGTGTAATTTTCCGAAAAATTCTGATATAATCATATGTTAAATTTAACATAAAAAACCAGAATACTGCAGAAATCATGAAAATCAAACAGTTACTAGCAGTTACTTCAAAAGTCAACAAATGATTTTTGAACACAAACAGATTAACACAAACAGTGACCAAAATGTCACAATGTAAATTAGTTGTCCGCAATTTAGTTGTCAACAGCAGCTGCAGCGAGTGCAGTCAAGGTGGATTTGTTACTGTTTGGAAAGTCATGGCGGTGTTTCTCCACGACTTGCAACAAGAACTGTTTTTGTTCTTCTTGATTGGTCAGGACTCCATTGAACGCCTGAATCAAGGCCACCCCTCGCTCAGCTGCATCGTTGACGACTTTCAGACTTCTCACTTTCTGTTGGCCAACAATGTAATCATTGTCACTGCTCCATGTATCTGGACTGTTCATGAGGAATTCTGTGGTATGTTAAAGGCTGTGAAAAGCTGCTTGGTGTGTTGTGATACAAAGTCAAACAACTGCTTCTGAGGTACTGTGGGGTTGAAGGCAATGTGTCGAGGATGATATGTTGTTTTCTTGTCAAGGGCTTTCACCATGGCTGACTTCACCTCAGCTGACACTGCAGAGTCAAAGAATGCTAAACCGACCAGGATTTCACTCCAGTACCACAAGTGTCCAGAGAATGATTTTATTGCAGCTTTAGCAACAGCTTCATGTTGTTTCTTGTAGCTCTCCAGTTCACACAGCAGCTGCAAATCATTCTGTGGAACAGATGATGCACATGCGCATGTGAACCAGGCTTTTAGGTAGACCTTTATCACAAACGTGTTGAATAAGAGTGTTAATACACGCATGCAACAGCTACTGAATAGTTACTCTATGAAAACATTTCAGCCCATTGAGCTACCAAAAAATATGCATATATTTGTATGAGTAATTACTATGCTTCATAAAAGGAACAAAATGAGAGGGTGGGACCTGGAAAACATTGAAAAAAATTTTTGGCCATTAGACTCAGTGGCACCCTAACGTACATGCATACTAATATCACACGCAACAGATGCGGTTATGATTTTTTTTCATCATAATAAGATTTTTATCTTTAATACGATTAGACTGCAGCATATTCAGAGGTGACTCAAATCTTCAGACCACAGATTAATCTAGTTTCAGGAAACGAGGACTCATCTGATATTCATTAACCTGACCGTATTCTGTTCTTGCATAATACCTTTGGCCTGTTCACATTTTTTTCCCTCAATGTATTCTGCAAACATTGGATTCTGGTGGATTGGAAAATGTCACAAGCCTCATAAATCACCAATGACATCTATGGAGACAACTTCAATAACTTTCAGTTATTATGATCTTCAGGGGTGAATTACTATTCTATAGGGTGGAACAGTTTGAAATTTCAAAGTATGATGACTGATGAACAGGAATCTTACGTTACACTGAACAAAGACTGAAACTGGACAGTTGAATATTGGACAAATATTGCCTGGTATTTCTCGTAGAACCAGCCCAGTTTGACACACCAAAGACTTTATTTCATGAAACCCAATCATTAATGTCCTATACATATGTAACATGCAAAAGAAGGCAATATCCTGTTGCAGTGAACTTACTTTAAGTTTGTTGTAGATCTCGGAGAGATGCTACTAGAACAGAGCGACGAATTCGCAAGTCTGGAAGGTAATCAGATACCTTGTTATTTTTTTTTACAAGTTTTATCGCAGTTAATTTACAGTAGGGTGTACATTTGCATTTGTAATTTTAAAGCAGATTTTAAAAAGGACCCAAAAACTGTGCCAATCTGCTCTGTTTCCCAACTGCATTATAAACTGAAATTAATCTTAACACACAGAGACAGAATTTAATGTAATACTCACTCTACTATTTGTCCATGACGTTTGTGCTATGATGCTTTTGACAAATTGTTCATTTCTAACTATTTGTGATTTAATCCTGGTCACAAGTCCCATTCTACAAAGGAGCTCCGACATCACCAAGGGCTCAGTGCTGAGATCTGAGCACCTCCTCAGGATAGATGACCATGATTTCACAATGCGGCCTGGCTTTGGAGGTAAAATAGCAACCGAAAATGCAACAAAGAAGAACATAACCAAATAAAAGTTCTGTAAAAGCTGTGCCCAAGAGATGGAAATGGAATTGTGTGTATAAAGTATTGTGAAGACTTTACACTTCATCAATGCATCAAGCTAAACATTTCTCAAAGTTAATTACAAATAATAAACAGGTTATTAAACTGATTATTTCCCCCCCTTTTTCATCAGATCTTGCTGTGTTTAATTCCTTCCACAATTGCTGCTTTTGAGTTTAAGTTTGAGTTTGACTTATGACATTTTGGGAAAAAAGTCAAATCTTGAACCTTTAAAAAGGTTCTTCAGTTGTCCCTCAGGTTGTGTCCTCCTTTTAGTAAGCTAAGAACTGATAAAAATCCTTCAGTTTTGTTTTCAGGCCCAGCTATTCCTGTTGGTGTGGATGTGCAAGTTGAAAGCCTGGACGCCATCTCTGAAGTGGATATGGTAAGAGACTTTTTTTTTGCGTATTTACAGCACTAAAGTCTAATAATACAGTCGTTTTGCAAACTTGCACATCTTGATGAGAGGTGTTTTAATTGTGAAATTTTCAATAACACACACATCCATAATCAAGGTGAAAAAGGCAAGCTAAATTTAAAACCAGAAAATGGGAAAAAAATTGAATATCTCATCAGCCCTGCGATGACCTGGTGACTTGTCCAGGGTGTACCCTGCCTCTCGCCCATAGTCAGCTGGGATAGGCTCCAGCTTGCCTGAGACCTTGCACAGGATAAGCGACTACAGATAATGGATGGATGGCTGGATGGATGAATACCTCATCCTTGCTAGATTTTCCTTGGCAGCAATTCAAAACATACTATCAAATGCAAAGCCTGGATTGATTAAAATTGTACTGTAACAGTTGTTGTTGTGTGTTAGGACTTCACAATGACTCTGTACCTGAGGCACTATTGGAAAGACGAGCGCCTGTCCTTCCCAGGCAAAACCAGCCAGAGTATGACCTTTGATAGCCGATTAATAAAGAAGATTTGGGTCCCTGACATGTTCTTCGTCCATTCCAAACGCTCCTTCATCCACGGTACAACAACAGACAACGTTATGCTCAGGGTCTATCCAGATGGCAATGTACTCTATAGTGTCAGGTAAACACATGATGCCCTACTTATAAACTTGAGTGCATGTGATGCATGTGACAGGATGATTTTGCAGAAAACAGTGGTGTATCTTAGTTATGTGTAATTCTGACCTTGAACTAAAGTCCATTTTTCTTGTGAGATATCGACATGAGTGCACAAAATAAATATAACAAAACTTAGAATGGAATGGCATTCGAGGGAAGTATTGACTATTAGCTAGGCATGACATTTAAGAATTAATACTGTGGCAGTTCGTAAGAGTGGGAGGAGCACAGAAGACAGCAGGACAGAACTAAGTGTCGTAAACCTTTTTATTTTTCACACTTTTCAGTGGTCTCTCAGAAAACACACAGACACTCGCACACACACATCTGGTGTCTGGTTCGGGAGAGAGCTCTCCTCTGCTCTCGCTCTCTCCTTAAATAGGGTGCGGTCACTGGGGAAGACACACAAACACATGTTAATCAACATCAGGTGCAGTGATTCTGCCACTTACCTTCCCTGACTCCGCCCTCCGGTTACAGACCGATGCTTGACCACGCCCCCACTGCCACATACCCCCACCGCTCGACTCAGGCCGGGTGGCTGTCCGGCCTGCAGACGACTCCCCCCCCCCCCCCCCCCCTTGACGGGAGAGGAAGTCCGCCATGACCATCTGCGCCCCCGGCCTGTGGATCACCTTGAAGTTAAAGGGTTGGAGTGCCAGATACCAATGGGTGATCCGCGCGTTGGCATCCTTCATGCGGTGGAGCCACTGGAAGGGCGCGTGGTCCGAACAGAGGGTGAAAGGGCATCCCAGCAGGTAGTAATGGAGGGCGAGGACCGCCCATTTGATTGCCAGGCACTCCTTCTCAATAGTGCTGTAGCGCCCCTCACGCATCGACAGCTTCCTACTGATATACAGCACGGGGTGGTCCTCCACCTCCTGAGACAAAACAGCCCCCAGCCCTCTGTCCGACGCATCCGTCTGTAACATAAAGGGCAGAGAAAAGTCAGGGGAGTGTAACAGTGGCCCCCCACACAGTGCAGCCTTCACCTCAGAAAAAGCCCGCTGGCATTGCTCCGTTCACTGGACCGGATCTGGTGCCCCCTTTTTAGTCAGATCAGTCAGCGGGCTGGTGACATCCGAATAATTAGGTATAAACCTACGATAGTAGCCAGCCAGCCCCAGGAACTGTCTCACCCCCTTTTTGGTCTTGGGCCTCGGACAGGCCGCAAATGCTGCTGTCTTGTTAATTTGGGGACGCACCTGCCCTTTGCCCAAGTGGAAGCCCAGATACCGTACTTCCACCCACCCAATCACACACTTCTTCGGGTTGGCTGTGAGACCCGCTCACCTCAGCGACCTAAGGACGGCCCTCAGGTGTTGTAGGTGCCGCGGCCAGTCATTACTATAAATAATGATGTCGTCGAGGTATGCTGCCGCATAGGTGGCGTGAAGGCGGATGACCCTATCCATTAGCCGCTGAAACGTAGCGGGCGCCCCAAACAGCCCAAAAGGAAGTGTGACAAACTGGTGTAAGCCGAACAGTGTGGAAAAGGCCATTTTTTCTCGGGATAATGGAGTCAAGGGGATCTGCCAATAACCCTTCGTCAAATCCAGTGTCGAGTAAAAGCGAGCCATGCCTAGTCGATCGAGCAACTCATCAATACGAGGCATTGAGTACGCATCGAATTTAGACACTGCGCTGACTTTTCTATAGTCTACACGGTACCAAGACCACCGGGCTGCTCCAGTCACTGTGGGACTCCTCGACGATGCCCATTTCGAGCATGGCCTCAAGTTCTTCCTGAACCACTTTTTTCTTGTGTTCGGGTAGCCTGTAAGGGCGGCTACGCACTACCACCCCTGGGGGCGTCTCAGTGTGGTGCTCTATGAGGTCGGTGCAGCCGGGCAGGGGCAAGAACACGTCCGAAAACTCTGTCTACAACTGGGCAACCTCCGCGAGTCGGGTCAGGGAGAGGTGGTCTCCACAGGGGACCGGAGAGGTACATGATGCCAATGCTCCCTTTTGAACCTCCGGCCCCAGCTCCGCCTTCTCTGGAACCACCGACACCAACGCCACGGGGACCTCCTCGTTCCAGAGTTTGAGCAGATTGAGGTGGTAAATCTGTAGCACCCCACCCCTGTCCATTCGCCTCACCTCATAGTCAACGTCACCGACTTCCCGCATGACCTCAAAGGGTCCTTGCCACTTGGCGATCAATTTGGAGCTCAATGTGGGCAACAGTACGAGTACTTTAGCTCCCAATGTGAACTCCCTAAGGTGCGTACCCCTGTCGTACAGGCGGGTTTGCCGTTCTTGGGCCTGCCGCAAATTCTCCTGGGTTAGGTGTGTGAGTGTGTGGAGTTTTGCGCGCAGGTCCATAACGTATTGAATTTCATTTTTACTTGGTGAAGGTCCCTCCTCCCAATTTTCTCGCAGCACATCTAAAATGCCGCATGGCTTACACCCATATAACAATTCAAACGGGGAGAACCCTGTGGAGGCTTGGGGGACCTCTCGCACTGCAAATAACAAGGGTTCGAGCCATTTATCCCAATTACGTGCGTCCTCACTTACGAATTTTTTAATTATATTCTTGAGGGTGCGATTGAACCGTTCAACTAAACCATCCATTTGTGGGTGATGCACGCTGGTGCGGATCGGCTTAATACCCAACAACCCATGCAGTTCGTTCAGTGTACGTGACATAAACGAGGTGCCTTGATCAGTCAGAATCTCTTTCGGGATTCCAACTCGGGAGATGACGCGGAAGAGCGCTTCCGCAATACTGCGTGCTAAGATATTGCAAAGAGGCACTGCTTCCGGGTATCGCGTTGCATAGTCGACCAGAACTAAAATAAAGCGGTACCCTCGTGTTGACCGATCTAATGGCCCGACAAGATCCATCCCAATTCTTTCGAATGGGGTCTTGATTAATAGGATAGGGCGCAAAGGCGCTTTCGGAATGGCTGCTGGATTTACTAACTGACATTCGCGGCACGCCGTACACCACCAATAGAACCAGGCCATTATTCGGGCTAGTGTCTTATCCTGCCCCAAGTGTCCAGCCATGGGATTAAAGTGAGCCGCCTGGAATACCAATTCCCGGCGGCTCTTTGGAATCAAAAGCTGCGTGACTTGCTCTTTAGTCTGAGTGTCCTGCGTCACTCGGTATAATCTATCCTTCATAATTGTGAAGTAGGGGAAGGACAGGGTGGCGTTTGGCTGGAGCGTTTGACCATCGATTACTCTCACTTGGTCAAACGCCTGCCGCAGAGTCTCATCTCGCGACTGCTCTAATGGAAAATCCGCAAGGGATTCCCCAATAGAAAGAGGAGGAGCCGGTGGCTCCTCACTCTCACGCGGAGATGACGTAGACAGCTCTGTGACAGCTGCTCCCGCCAATGCGACACCGGGACCTCCCCCTGCTAAACTACAGCAGGACCCACTCTTTACAAAATGACTCATTAATTCCCCAAATCCCGTCCAATCAGTCCCCAAAATTATCGAGTGGGTAAGGCAAGGATTAACCGCCGCCTTTACTCTAAATTTTTCCCCCTCGAAAAGAATGTGGACCGACATTAAAGGGTAGTTGTGAACATCCCCGTGCACACACAACACCTTCACCAATTGTGCTCCCCCCAATGCCTCGTCTTGCACCAGGCTTTGGTGGATTGAGGTCTGATTACAGCCAGAGTCCACCAACGCCTGATATGTATCCCCTTGGACACTCACCGGTATGTGATATGCTCCGGCCCGATCGAGGGCAGCTCCTGGCGTGTCGGGGATCCGAACCACCGCACCCACCTCCATTACCGAGCACTGCTGTTGGAGGTGGCCCGGCTCCCCGCAGCACCAGCAAACCAGCCCGGGCTTCCTCTCTGCACTGGTGCTCTGGGGCTCACTCACCTGAGGGGGGGGAGAGACAGACACAGAAGGGAGAAACGGGAGGGCACCGCGGGTGCGGCGGGCCGGCTGGGGTGGCGCCGGCCCCCACCTCCGTGGTGGGGGAATGGGGCGAGGATGAGACACAGGAGGAGAGAGAGAGAGGAGAGGGAAGAAGAGGTTGTCTGCTGTCCTGCCGTCGGGACAGCCGCCAAATGGTCCTCCGCCAGCTCGATTGCCTGATCCAGCGACGCCGGGCGGTGGCACTGGACCCACTCTGCGGTTCCTGCTGGTAGGTGAGCGATGAACTGCTCCAGTACCACCTGATCGATGATTCCCTCGGCATCGTGGTTGTCGGCCCTCAACCACCGCCAGCAGGCATCCCGGAGTTGCTGGCCAAATGCGAACGGCCGGCCGACTTCCTCCAAGTGCAAAGCGCGGAAGCGCTGTCGCTGTTGCTCAGGGGTGTGCCCCACACGCTGGAGGACAGCCCAGCGAAGGTCCGGGGAGGCCAGCCAGCGGTCGGCGGGGAGCTGTAGCGCAGCCAGCTGCGCCTCGCCTGTTAGCAGGGGGAGGAGGCGCACCGCGCGCTGTTCCACCGGCCATCCAGAGGTCTCTGCTACCTGCTGAAAGAGCGTGAGGAAGGCCTCGGGGTCGTCCTGCGGGCCCATCTTCGTTAGGGTGAGGTGGGAAGGGCCCGTGGAGGTGGTGGACCCCGCCGACGCGAGGAGGTGCCGTAATGCCTGTCGATCTTCTTGCTGAGCCAACACCAGGGCCTCGAACCATTGCTCTTGCTCCTTCCGGAGGGCGACTAGCACCTGGTGCTGGCTCTGCTGGGCCGTGGCGAGGGCATGGATCAGGTCGGCGAAAGGGGAGGACTCCATGGGGCTGTTCTTTCTTCTGCGCTCCACGTCCCGGGTTTCAGCACCACTGTGGCAGTTCGTAAGAGTGGGAGGAGCACAGAAGACGGCAGGACAGAACTGTCGTAAACCTTTTTATTTTGCACACTTTACAGTGGTCTCTCAGAAAACACATAGACAGACACTCGCACATACACATCTGGTGTCTGGTTCGGGAGAGAGCTCTCCTCTGCTCTCACGCTTTCCTTAAATAGGGCACGGTCACTGGGGAAGACACACAAACACATGTTAATCATCATCAGGTGCAGTGATTCTGCCACTTACCTTCCCTGACTCCGCCCTCCGGTCACAGACCGATGCTTGACCATGCCCCCGTTGCCACAAATACATTTTAGGAACCTGACCTTGTAGATGCCAATTTTTTAGAGGACCTTGTTGAAGGAAGTACTATATCTTAAATATTGTATATTTTTAGTGCCTCTTACTTTTTTCATTTATTGTATTGCAACAACTGTTTTATGTTGACTGTTTTGGGCTCTAAAACAAGTACTGGATTTAAATGGTGTGGTCTAGACACAGTATCAAAACCCCTGGCCCAGTAGCTTCATTCTCTCACACACACACACACACACACACACACACACACACACACACACACACACACACAATCTGGCAACCTCGGAGGCATGGACTATACATATGTCCTTTTAATAATTTGACTGCATCACTCAGAAAAATAAGCATCTGTGTAAATTGACTGAGGGCTGTATCTAGAATCAGCGCCTTAAGTGAAGTTCTTGGTATTCAGCCAAGGATTACGCCGGTACTTCAATTTCAATTTTTATTTGTACAGTGCTATAATAGTATAACAATAGACATTATAACAAAGCAGCTTAACAAAATCAGGTTTTCACACAAGTCCTAAAAGTAGATAAAGAGAACCCAGTTAAACAAATGAGAAAAAAAATATTATACTTGGTCACTTATTTATTGAGGAAAATGATCCAATATTACATATCTGTGAGTGGCAAAAGTATGTGAACCTCTAGGATTAGTAGTTAATTTGAAGGTGAAATTAGAGTCAGGTGTTTTCAATCAATGGGATGACAATCAGGTGTAAGTGGGCACCCTGTTTTATTTAAAGAACAGGGATCTATCAAAATCTGATCTTCACAACACATATTTGTGGAAGTGTATCAAGGCATGAACAAAGGAGATTTCTGAGGACCTCAGAAAAAGCGTTGTTGATGCTCATTAGGCTGGAAAAGGTTACAAAACCATCTCTAAAGAGTTTGGACTCCACCAATCCACAGTCAGACAGATTGTGTACAAATGGAGGAAATTCAAGACCATTGTTACCCTCCCCAGGGATGGTCGACCAACAAAGATCACTCCAAGAGCAAGGCGTGTAATAGTTGGCGAGGTCACAAAGGACCCCAGGGTAACTTCTAAGCAACTGAAGGCCTCTCTCACATTGGCTAATGTCAATGTTCATGAGTCCACCATCAGGAGAACACTGAACAACAATGGTGTGCATGGCAGGGTTGCAAGGAGAAAGCCACTGCTCTCCAAAAAGAAAATTGCTGCTTGTCTGCAGTTTGCTAAAGATCACGTGGACAAGCCAGAAGGCTATTGGAAAAATGTTTTGTCGACGGATGAGACCAAAATAGAACTTTTTGGTTTAAATGAGAAGCGTTATGTTGAGAAAAAGGAAAACACTGCCTTCCAGCATAAGAACCTTATCCCATCTGTGAAACATGGTGGTGGTAGTATCATGGTTTGGGCCCGTTTTGCTGCATCTGGGTTAGGACAGCTTGCCATCATTGATGGAACAATGAATTCTGAATTATATCAGTGAATTCTAAAGGAAAATGTCAGGACATCTGTCCATGAACTGAATCTCAAGAGAAGGTGGGTCATGCAGCAAGACAACGACCCTAAGTACACAAGTCATTCTACCAAAGAATGGTTAAAGAAGAATAAAGTTAATGTTTTGGAATGGCCAAGTCAATGTCCTGACCTTAATCCAATCGAAATGTTGTGGAAGGACCTGAAGCGAGTAGTTGATGTGAGGAACCCCACCAACATCCCAGAGTTGAAGCTGTTCTGTACGGATGAATGGGCTAAAATTCCTCCAAGCCAGTGTGCAGGACTGATCAACAGTTACCGGAAACGTTTAGTTGCAGTTATTGCTACACAAGGGGGTCACACCAGATACTGAAAGCAAAGGTTCACATACTTTTGCCACTCACAGATATGTAATATTGGATCATTTTCCTCAGTAAATAAATGACCAAGTATGATATTTTTGTCTCATTTGTTTAACTGGGTTCTCTTTATCTACTTTCAGGACTTGTGTGAAAATCTGATGATGTTTTAGGTCATATTTATGCAGAAATATGGAAAATTCTAAAGGGTTCACAAACTTTCAAGCACCGCTGTATCTGCAATGTAAAACACAAGATCTCATCTGTTACACAGAGAAACATGCTACTCATGTTACATGAGTAACATGCATGTATACAGAGAGAGAGGAGAGAGCGAAAGAGAGAGAATACGCATACAGAAAGCACTGGCAGAGGGAGAGTGAGCACACACACACACACACACACACACACACACACACACACACACACACTGCTAGGGAGGGACAAAGATGGCAAACAACACACCAGAGGGAGAGAGAAAAGAAAGAATTAACTTACCTGCAAGGTTCGAGTAGTTCTTCCAACTTTATGCAGTTTATCAAGTGCCTGTGTATTCAGCAAAGAAAGTTTGCTCTTTCACTGAACCAGTGTAGTGGTGAGTGGAGCCTTGCTTCTTTGGATTCGCTTTACCATGTCGAGGCTAGAATTCCACCGTGTAGTAGCATCTTGAACGAGTCATTCTTCCTGATGTCCGAGTGCAACTTAGGCCCTGTCCACACGGCAACGGATTCAGGTGAATCTGATAAAATTGTTTATCGTTTCGGCCTGGCGTCCACATGGCACCGGCGTTTTGGGTGCCCCAAAACAAAATCTTTTGAGAACGGGTTCCAGAGTGGGAAAAATCTGGCAACGGCGCCGTTGCGAAGTCGTCTGGATGAGTAGAACGGATTTGTTTACGATGACATCACAACCACATGACTGTGAGTGCTTCACGCCAGGTAGAAGTCTAACGAACTCGATGCAAGTTGTCAACAAATCCTATAACTTGGTTCATGAAACGCGCTTACAAAATATTTTCACTGTGAATATTTATTGTGTAATGGTGCAAAGTGAGAGAGTGAGAGACTAGCCCTTAGGGCAGAGTCTTTAGTCCAAACACTGCGGAAGCAGTATAACCAAAACCACGCACCGCCCGTGCGCTTTCCAAAAACAAAAACAATCCCGCCAGCAAAAATAGGGAAAAAAAAGGAGCGATCTCACCTCTTCAGATGTTGGTTTAAGTCCGACAATACATTCCTCAAAAAGGGCGTAGAAGAACAAAGTAATCCATCAACGTGTAGCATTCAATTTATTCCGGACCATTAAAGAATTCTGGAGGATATCAGAATGTTGGCGTACCGGATTCCATCTACCCCCGTTCATTCCTCTTTCCGCGTCTCCATTCAAAAAACGAGCACGTGATTTAAAAGGACTACGGTATATCCATAGGATAGGGAGTGAGAAGGTGTGTGCGTGTGACAGTGACAGGGTGAGTGACAGGGAAGAACCTAGGCTCATGCTCGCCCTGAATTTCTCTTAAAGTGAAGGCAGAAGAACGTTCAGCGCCTGGCCAGGCTTTCTATATATTAATTTACATAGATGTTTTAATATGAAATATAAATAAGTGTCTTAGACAATAGATACTATTTTACGCTACTGATTAATAATCAAAACTTTATGTGGCTGATGCTACAGAAGAAGGGGTTTATGCGCATGCGTCCTACTTCTTCTATTGTTCTGGTGTCTCCGATGGGACCGTCTTACAGCGCACCTAGAGGTGTGGCATGTGTATTGCATCATTTTCAGCAAGCGTTGCATTGCCATATGAACCTGATATTTTACTGATCCGTTGCCCATGTGGACGCAATATTTAAAAAAAAAAAATCTCGTTGCCGTTGTTGTGTGGATGTAGCCTTACTGTTCTCTTAATTCTCGGGTGATTGATAGACTGTGTTTAAAGTGCCCAAAAATCTTGCGACATTTAGCCAGAACACTTTTAAATCCACTATCGTAAAGGGAAACAGTGATTGTTGTTTGCAGACTGTGGGCCGTGCAGGGCAGATGATCAAATGGAAGTAGTCTAGCCATTGCAATCATATTACGGGCACTCTTGGTGCCAAGGATGCTTAATTTTTCCGCAATATTCCCCTCTTTTGCGACATTAAGAAAATCATCAACACAGGCCTCAGCATAGTATTGCTCTTCTGTTTTTCTCACAGTTACTGCAAACGATTGCAGTTTCCATTCCTCATCAATGAAATGTGCTGTGACACCCAAGTAATTATCATTGCTCAGAGATGTCCAGTGGTCTCCAGTAAGGGTGACATTCTGAGCTTGCTGAAGCATGTTCACCTTGTGTGCCCTTTCACTTTCATACAAAGTGTGGATTTGTGACACAATGGTTTCTCTCGAGGGTAGATTTTAAGAGGTGTCTCCTGATGCTAATTGAATTATTTCTGTTAGTCCATTGTCTTCTACTATGCTCATGGAAGAAGAAGAAGAAGAAGAAGAAGAAGAAGAAACCTTTATTTGTCACATGCACACTT
Organism: Neoarius graeffei; assembly: GCF_027579695.1. Taxonomy (NCBI): domain Eukaryota; kingdom Metazoa; phylum Chordata; class Actinopteri; order Siluriformes; family Ariidae; genus Neoarius; species Neoarius graeffei. Next base: position 21,180,072 of record NC_083570.1, read on the forward strand.
CAAGCACAGTGAAATTCATCCTCTGCATTTAACCTATCTGAAGCAGTGAACACACACACCCAGAGCAGTGGGCAGCCACACTAGAGCGCCCGGGGAGCAGTCAGAGGTTAGTACCTTGCTCAAGGGCACTTCAGCCAAGGCCGCCCAATGTTAACCTTACTGCATGTCTTTGGACTGTGGGGGAAACCGGAGCACCCGGAGGAAACCCACACAGACACGGGGAGAACATGCAAACTCCACATAGAAAGGCCAGCCGTTGGGTTTGAACCCGGAACCTTCTTGCTGTGAGGCGACCGTGCTGACCACTACACCACCACCTTTTCACTTACTGGATTAGTTATTTGACCATGAGTACCACACTCCTGTAATGTGGACTAGCAAGTAGTACAGATGGTTTCCACAGGATTTTTTGCATTATGGTGATATTTTAAAGATGAGGTGCTTCTGTGATAATTGAAATCAGCTTTGCAAATTACTTTTGTTTTCTCAGTGGTTACTTCAGGCAACTTTTTTTGTACTGAAACTTTCCACCTAAAACTCCTTCACTGTTCATCTCCGCTTTTAGCTAGGGATTGTCTCTGGCTAGGATGAGGTTTCGCAGCATCCATGTCATAGGTCAGCCCCCAAACAGGAAGTAAACGAAATGCAACTGGTGTTAATTCATTTTCACATGTTAAATATTTTAAATTAATCACAATAGTTAATATGTTAATTTTGACAGCCCTAATAAATTCCAGATATTAATTTTAAACATATGAATTTATAAATTTATCCCTAATGAGCAAGCTTGAGGCAATGGTGGCAAGGAAAAATTCCCTGAGACATCATGAGGAAGAAACCTTGAGAGGAACCAGACTCAAAAGGGAAACCATCCACATTTGAGTGATAGCAGATAGTGTGATTACAAATAACTCGCTTCTATACCTGTGTGTATAACCAATATTAGATGTGAGAATTCATTGAGACCTTGCAGTTTTAATAGACTTGATTAGTTGTCGTCGTAAAAATACTTGAATTTTTGAATATTGTCAGGAATCATGAATACATGAATATTTATATTCCTCAACCAGCTCTATTTTCAAGTATGCACTTTATCTTCATGTGTATTTAATTCTATTTTTGGTCTCCTCCCAACCCCAGTGCTACTGGCTACACCTGCATCAATGTTTGCTTGACTCTTGTTCTATAGCACCACAGATACTTTGGTTTCAAAATCCATTTAAAAGCATTTTGAATAAAGATCAGTGTGTTGAAATCATGGTCCATATCATAATCACTACAGGAAGAACCAGCATGTGTTAAAGCTCTCGTAGTCTTCTAGGCAATGGATTGTCAGTGGAATTATTTAGTGCCTCCCCTAGATATGAGGTCACCTTTTAACTCTAGTATAATTTAATTCTATACAGCTCATATTAGTTAAATCTCCACCCTACAGGACATGCATGATGGCAATTCTGCTTCTATTCCGGGATGTGCAGATGGGAGGCCATGTGAGTGGCCTGTGGGAAACACAAATCTAGCTCATAGTTGAGGGGTTAATCTCCACAGCTACTGCAGCTGGGTCGCATTCACTCATGGCAAACAAAACTTAATAAAATACATGCTTCATAGGATGTTAACACTTATAGTGTCTAAATGTATGAATGGTGTGTGTTACAATTTTAAGGGTCACAGTTACAGCTATGTGTAACATGGACCTCAGCCACTTTCCTCTGGACACCCAAACATGCTCGCTGGAGATCGAAAGCTGTGAGTATCCATTGCTTTATTCAGTAACTCAAACTAATCAATCAGTTAATTTCTTGTCCACATATTATATCTGTTCTATTTAATGTTGGTAGGCATATCAGGTGAAAATTCAATCCAAATTGCTTGAAACTGGTCTCATTGAATTCAGAATTGAATGCAGAACAGCATAATGTTTACAGAATTAAAATATGTTTATCTGTTCTTGAGATATTACAAATCAAAGATTGAAAAAATGGATTAATTTTTAGAAAACTTGCGTAATATTATGTATTAAGATAACATGATCCAAAATGGGCCTAATTAACAAATGAGATCAAATGTTTTTTTGTTAATAACTTTTCTATTTTTCAAGATATTTACATGGAAATTGGCAGGCACATAGATGGTTGTATACTGAATACAAATTTTTTAAATTAGTAAGAACAAATTATGCAAATTAGTATTTAATGATTGATTAATTAATGATGCTAATTTGGTAAAATATTAAATCGGTACACTCACTAAAAAAGTAATAAAAGATTATTTCTAATACCCTCTTTGTGCTCTGTAGGCCTTTGTATTTCTCCAAAGTAGGGCCTATTAGTGTTTATATTAAAGAATATAAATGATAATATTCACAGCTTTCAAGGTAAACCTCAAAAAAACTGTGAGAGCCACATCCAATAAACAATTCCAATTAATTGAATTGAAATTGACACTTGTGTTTCTGACATAGGGTTTTTTAAAATATCATTCCAACCACTAAGATCTCAATATTTTTCATCAAAACAACTACAGTTATATTCTGAAATAGTTATTTATTTACATGAATCAGTTTGATTTGAAAAATATAAGTAGGTAAAGCTATGAAAACTCACTTGAAAGTCTCCCGTGAAGCTTAACGTCAAAACTAGCAGATGGAAAATTTTGCTGAATACTTCATCAGAAATAGTGAGAGCGAGAGAACATCCCTATTAAAGTTATCTGATTGATATTCACGAGTAACCCAGTCGGAAACCGATCAGAAGAGAGCCTGACTGCTTTCCCTGGACTCAAAAATCACTGACAGTTTCCCAATGTCACATGTGCAGAGAGTGTACCCTGTTGTACCAACTTCAAACTGCTGTTACTCCCAAAGTACTGAACAGATCTTAATGAGATACATTTCTTTGGAAAGCAGAGATTATAAACTTTTTACTGATAGTATTCATGATAGAAAATATTCAAGAGTTAAGCAATGACAGATTTGGAAACTTAGATGAGTGTCTGCATGCACAATTTTCACAGCACGGACAGCAAGCGTGTGATATGCCTAATGATGGCATTAAGGTGATTTATACTTTGTTCAACTCTTTCCATTGGTCTCTCTCAAGTGATGTCGTGACCTGGCCATGTTTTCAGAAACTCTAGAAAAAATGTACTGCCTAAAGTCAATACCTCAGATTGTAAAGGCATGAAATTTAACCTGGAAAATCTTCTTAAATTGCATTCTTTTCAAGGTTAGCTTTGAAAAACAATTAGTTTTAGCTAATCTCAAACACTTAGTGGCCAATAATGAAGTTATAAGCTTTTCTTTTTGGATAATTTTAGTTTCTTTATAGATGCGTACACGGATGATGATCTGATGCTATATTGGAAGAAAGGGAATGACTCTCTGAAGACAGATGACAAGATCTCACTTTCTCAGTTCCTCATTCAAAAGTTTCACACCACCACTAAACTGGCATTCTACAGTAGCACAGGTATTACTTTGTGTGTCTGGAACAAGATTAAAGCAGCTTTTTTTTTTTGGCATCTGTTTTTTCCAAATATTTTTGTATGCACTAACAAGAACTGTTTACTGTAATATTTACATTTTTTCTTTTCAGTCACTAAACACTTATTTTCATTCTCCTCTTGCAGGTTGGTACAACCGTCTGTACATCACATTCACCCTGAGGCGTCACATTTTCTTCTTTCTGCTACAGACCTACTTTCCTGCTACTCTGATGGTCATGCTGTCCTGGGTGTCCTTCTGGATCGACCGGCGTGCCGTCCCTGCCAGAGTTCCTCTTGGTGAGCCACACTGAGATTTGATGTCCTTTTTTACACCACTTCTACGGATTCCTGTGTTTGTAACAGCAAACATCATACAATCTGCAATCACATTACAATAGTATGCTCTTACCTAAACATTAGATACATTACATGACTATACAGTGCAATCCCATATGTAATTAGACAGGGACAGTCTTATAGTATTATACTCTATTAGTTTTAATTTGAATTCTCCCAAAATATATTTTAAAAAATTAAAATGGGGAAAACCATGTATTAAATCTGATTTCTATATAGTTCACCCAATACATGTAGCCGTTGTTTTTATTTGTGTTTTACAGGCATCACCACAGTGCTCACCATGTCCACCATCATCACAGGTGTAAATGCCTCCATGCCCCGAGTGTCCTACATCAAAGCTGTGGACATCTACCTGTGGGTCAGCTTCGTCTTCGTCTTCCTCTCCGTCCTTGAGTATGCAGCTGTTAACTACCTGTCCACTCTGCAGGAACGCATAAAGAGGAAGGTCAGAGAGAGGGTAAGATGAAGCCGAGGGGTCCCCTACATTCAAAATGTCAAAGGTGATATGCATGTGCTCATGAGTAATAAACAATTTAAATGGCTTTTTTTTTTATTCGATAAAGTGTATTTGGTTTTGTTTACTAATTCATAGAAATTGTTGCATATTATTTTAATTACACATTATCACAATATGTTGATTGGAATTGGCCTTCATGCTACTGTGATGGTTATAATCTGACCTTTAGCACATACATACAGCTTCTGACCAGTTGTGGTCAGAAGTTTACATTACACTCATCATGGGCATGAATGTCATGGCAATTTTGGGCTGTTAATGATTTCCTCGAACTGTTATTTTTCCAGGGTGGAATGAATGTACAGCATACATCTTTAATGACTTCAAAAAACAAGAATTGAGTGCACAAGTTTGAATTTATTTTGGATTTTCTCTAATCCACACAGGGTCAAAATTATGCATACGTGCTCAAATATATACATACAACCCCATTAATATTTGGTTAAATGTCCCTTAGCAAGTTGCACCTCGACCAGACGCTTTTGGTAGCCATCAACAAGCTTCTGGCATAATTCTGGCTGGATATTTGACCACTCTTCTTGGCAGAATTGGTAGGGTTCATTTAAATTGTCTGGTTTCCTGACACGGACCCTTCTTTTAAGAGTGGTCCACAAATTTTCAATAGTGTTGAGGTCGGGGCTTTGGGAAGCTTAATGTTAGCCTGCTTTATCCATTCCAAAAACAGTTTTGATGTGTGTTTGGGATCATTGTCCTGTTGGAACACCCAATTGTGTCCAAGTTTCAACTGTCTAGCTGTAGATTTGAGGTGAAGTTGAAGAATTTGGAGGTAGTCCTCCTTCATTATTCCATTCACTTTGTACAATGCACCAGTTCCACTGGCAGCAAAACAGCCCCAGAGCATGATGCCACCACCAATATGCTTGACAGTTGGTATGGTGTTCTTAGGTTTGAAAGCCTCACCTTTACTCCTCCAAACATACCTCGTCATTGTGGCCATATAGCTCAATCTTTGTCTCATCTGACCATAGACTCTCAGTCCATGGCGATGTAAAACTCGCTTCACTGTGGACAGTGACGCTGGTGTTCCAACAGTTTCCAGTTCATGGCAGGCTTGAGCCTTGGTGGTTCCTGGGTTGTTCCTGAACATCCTAACCAATTTCCTCTCATCTGAGGGTGACAGTTTGGGTCTTCTTCCAGACCTTGCCAAAGTGGTGACACATCCAAATAACTTGTACTTATGTACAGTTGTTTGAACTGATGATCTTGGAATCTGCAGTTGTTTAGAATTGGCTCCAAGAAATCTTCCCAACTTGTGAAAATCTACAATTCTCCTTCTTAGATCTTCACTGAGTTCCATGGTTCTGAGTATTGGTCAATCCAATAAGTGCCGTCAAACAAATCCTTTTTATACTGGCAAAGAGAAATTACCAGTTGTAGTCAATCATGATCACAAATGAAAAGTTAATGGGCCTTGGCCTTGTGTGACGGAGGCCTCTGTCTCCATCCACGAGCGGCACCTGTAGCGCTGCCTATTGTCTCGTTAAGCACGTAACACACGCTTGTCATTTTTCCCGTTTACACGCTGCTTTCATTAAACAATAATATTACGGCTACGACAGCGGGGGTGCACACCTAAAGTTAGTAGCGGAGAGTCACATACACGCATGCACGCACGCACACACACACATTGCCTTCATCTTTAGTGGTTCGTACTCTTAAACAATTTGCTATGCCACACACGATAAAATGGTCATTGTTGAATGTTGTGTTTGTACTTTGAGCGCTTTTTGTATTTTATGTTGGGCGTGTCTGTTGGCGGCGTTTCGGTGTTTGGTGGTTTGTTTGAATGGTCCGTGTAATTCCAATGCAGGGAAATGAGAGCCAAACCGAGCGGTTCAAACTTGGGACTACTTTAGTAGCGTCTGGCCTGCGCAATGCATCGTGGTATTGGACTATACTATGGGAAAGGGGGGGTCAGTGAATGTGCTATTTATACATGCTAGATGGGCAAAAGTGCAATAGTTTTTATGGTAATGTGCAGTGTTTACAACCCCGATTCCAAAAAAGTTGGGACAAAGTACAAATTGTAAATAAAAACGGAATGCAATGATGTGGAAGTTTCAAAATTCCATATTTTATTCAGAATAGAACATGGATGACATGTCAAATGTTTAAACTGAGAAAATGTATAATTTAAAGAGAAAAATTAGGTGATTTTAAATTTCATGACAGCAACACATCTCAAAAAAGTTGGGACAAGGCCATATTTACCACTGTGAGACATCCCCTTTTCTCTTTACAACAGTCTGTAAACGTCTGGGGACTGAGGAGACAAGTTGCTCAAGTTTAGGGATAGCAATGTTAACCCATTCTTGTCTAATGTAGGATTCTAGTTGCTCAACTGTCTTAGGTCTTTTTTGTCGTATCTTCCGTTTTATGATGTGCCAAATGTTTTCTATGGGTGAAAGATCTGGACTGCAGGCTGGCCAGTTCAGTACCCGGACCCTTCTTCTACGCAGCCATGATGCTGTAATTGATGCAGTATGTGGTTTGGCATTGTCATGTTGGAAAATTCAAGGTCTTCCCTGAAAGAGACGTCGTCTGGATGGGAGCATATGTTGCTCTAGAACCTGGATATACCTTTCAGCATTGATGGTGTCTTTCCAGATGTGTAAGCTGCCCATGCCACATGCACTAATGCAACCCCATCCCATCAGAGAAGCAGGCTTCTGAACTGAGCGCTGATAACAACTTGGGTCGTCCTTCTCCTCTTTAGTCCGAATGACACGGCATCCCTGATCTCCATAAAGAACTTCAAATTTTGATTCGTCTGACCACAGAACAGTTTTCCACTTTGCCACAGTCCATTTTAAATGAGCCTTGGCCCAGAGAAGACGTCTGCGCTTCTGGATCATGTTTAGATACGGCTTCTTCTTTGAGCTATAGAGTTTTAGCTGGAAACGGCGGATGGCATGGTGAATTGTGTTCACAGATGATGTTCTCTGGAAATATTCCTGAGCCCATTTTGTGATTTTCCAATACAGAAGCATGCCTGTATGTGATGCAGTGCCGTCTAATGGCCCGAAGATTACGGGCACCCAGTATGGTTTTCCGGCCTTGACCCTTGCGCACAGAGATTCTTCCAGATTCTCTGAATCTTTTGATGATATTATGCACTGTAGATGATGATATGTTCAAACTCTTTGCAATTTTACACAGTCGAACTCCTTTCTGATATTGCTCCACTATTTGTCGGCGCAGAATTAGGGGGATTGGTGATCCTCTTCCCATCTTTACTTCTGAGAGCCGCTGCCACTCCAAGATGCTCTTTTTATACCCAGTCATGTTAATGACCTATTGCCAATTGACCTAATGAGTTGCAATTTGGTCCTCCAGCTGTTCCTTTTTTGTACCTTTAACTTTTCCAGCCTCTTATTGCCCCTGTCCCAACTTTTTTGAGATGTGTTGCTGTCATGAAATTTCAAATGAGCCAATATTTGGCATGAAATTTCAAAATGTCTCACTTTCAACATTTGATATGTTGTCTATGTTCTATTGTGAATACAATATCAGTTTTTGAGATTTGTAAATTATTGCATTCCATTTTTATTTACAATTTGTACTTTGTCCCAACTTTTTTGGAATCGGGGTTGTATATGAATGTGTGATTATTGCTGTACATGCAATCCATTATGCCTTTTGTGATGATGATTAATTAATGTGTAGGGCTGGTATGACCTAGGGGAGGGGCTTAGGGCCTAAAAGGGGATCCTCATTCAGTGTATGGGAGATTGAGAGGGGACAGCAAGGGTAATGTAGACTGTGGCTGTAAAAGTTCTATATTTTGTGGAAGTGCTATTTCTCGTATGTCTTTAATTAATTATTATTATTAGTAGTAGTAATTTATTAAGTTTTTTTGTATTCTATAACTTGCAATATACCTTTTCACCGCTCTTGGCAACTTTTGCATGTTTGCCTGTATGTTGGGTGTACGGTAAATAAAACACCTTGCATTAAAGTGCTATTTGTGGCGGAGCCAGGTTTTTTTTTTTTTTGTGGACCTGGACCTGGCGATTTGGCCTGTTTTACCACAAGTGGTGTCAGAAGTGGGATTGGCCAGCCACAATGGACAGTGCAGACGGAGAGCAAGATGCCCAGAGGGGGAAGTTGGGCTAGATGAAGTCTGAGGAGGACTACGTCGAGGAGGAAGAAGAGGAAGAGCAGCCGGTGGTACGCCGAAAGATCACTGCCAGCATTCCTGAGAACCATCATCCTATGTCACAGAGCCCTACAGCAGCAGGAGCGGCAGCCTTACATGAAGTAAATCTGGTGGGGCTGTTAAAAGACTTTCTCACCACCCAGCAACGGAGAGAGGAGCAGTGGTTTTTGGTGGAGATCCAAGGCTTGGCCACACACCTCATCCAAGAGCAACCTGAGCAACAACCACAGAAGATCCCAGTGTCTGCAACTTCAGTGTCCAAGAGTCCATGGATGGGCCTTCCTACACCACTTCCTCGGTGTCCTACTGCCAGAGATTCTCCGCTGGACTCAATTGCTGAGTCCATGCCTGCACCTGTTCCACCGAAAAGCGTGAGGCGGAAGGAGCCGAAGATGCCTCTGTATCAGCATGGTGAGGACATAGAGAACTACCTGCTGAGGTTCGAGCATATGGCCAAAACTTGGGCCTGGCCAGAAGAGGAGTGGGCCTGTCGCTTGGTGCCATTGCTGACAGGGAAGGCGTTGGAGGCATATACAGCCATGGATGAGGAAAAGTCTAACACCTATGAAGACCTGAGAGAGGCGTTGCTGGAGAAGTTCAACATTACCCCAGAGACGTATCGACAGCGCTTTAGGGAGCTCACTGCACCGTCAGGAGAGACCCCTACGGAGACCTACAATCGCTTGATGCGTCTTTACCACCGGTGGATTCGGCCAGAGCAGCGCTCAAAGTAGGAGGTTGGTGAGCTGATTATCCTGGAGCAGCTGCTACAAGTACTGTCTTACGACGTCAGAACCTGGGTCAAGGAACATGAGCCAGAGAATGGACTGGCAGCAGCAAAACTTGCCATGCAGTATCTGAATGCTCATCGGAGGGGCCAACTACGATCTCAAGCACACCGTCCACCCACTGGTCCTCAAGCATACAGAGTGGCTACTGCAGTCAGAGACTCCAGAGACTTTCGGGACAATAAAGGTACTTCTGTTGTGGGTGGGCCTGTACAGGGGCGCAACTACCCACTTTTTGGGGGGTATGCAGCAACAATTTTGCCCCCCCCCCACGCGCGCACACACGCGCACACACACACGCACACACACACACACACACACACACACACACACATATATATATATATATATATATATATATATATATATATATATATATATATATATATATAAATAAATGCACATTTTACAGTTTACTGAAGTTTATTTAAACATATCTCACTATAACAACTGAGGTACTCGTAGCACAAAACATTTACACAATGTCCAGAACACCAGTCAGGGTGTTAAAAGGAAAAAGTAAGAAAATGGAGTAAAACAAAAAGTAAGATATTTCATCTTTGACCTCTCTTCCTCCGCTACTCTGTCTTGTCTCTGTTCTTGTCCCCTAGCCCATGTCAAACAACCAGCCTTAGTTTCCTTGCAGACATATGAATTACACATTTCTGATGCAGTCTTGCCCTGTGATGACCTGGCGACTTGTCCAGGGTGTACCCCGCCTTTCGCCCGTAGTCAGCTGGGATAGGCTCCAGCTTGCCTGCGACCCTGTAGAACAGGATAGAGCGGCTAGAGATAATGAGATGAGATGATGCAGTCTTACCATTAGTAGCCTAATCATAAGAAATCTGTTATTTACAAAGAGACATCTTTTTTAATACAGGCTATATTTGAAAACATATTTGCAATGCAAGCTTCAAGGTTTCTAATGGTGCCAGTTATATGTCTCTAAGATTAAAAACTCCTAGAGATTCAGATGTGTGTTTAGAACAGTCCTCAATATCCCTGCAGAGGGAGCACTGACTTCTACAGAAGCCAGGCTATGACCTTACGTGGATACAGAAACGTCCACCGAATTCACAAATGCGTGAAAATAGTATGACCTTGCAATGGTGTTGGACTCGTGAATCCAAGATAGAAATGCTATTTATCATATCTGAATTTATTATGGAAATGAACTAATCTGACTTTCTGTTACACAAGCCAGAGTTAGCTAGCTATCCATCATGAATGGTGATTGCATAATCAGGTGCTTGTCCGACCAACATTAACGATCGTTGCATTCACGCAGGCACCACATTTCAATCAATTTGACAAACGGGTACTAAATCCTTGCCCATAGCCTGTGTGCATCAGGCCCAGTTATGCAATATGCTAAATCGCTATACAATTTCAGCTAGCCAGGCCACAGCAGCACTATCTAGTCTTCTGTGAACTTCATAGCCTAATCCCTGACCCTGAACACAAGATCTGTTTCCATCATAGTCCATACCCGCTACTGTCTTTCATCCACGTCAACATTTTTTGGCGCATCCCCTCACATGCCTTCTCCTTTTCTATCTTTCTCTTCCTAACTTGGGGACCTGATAACTTTTTCACTTTCTCCATCCTGCCTTAAACAATCACCCGGTGTCACGGTCTGAATTTACCACCAGTCTGAATTTACCAGGTAAATTTATACTGTAGCAGCCACGGTCTGAATTTACCACCAGTCTGAATTTACCAGGTAAATTTATTAACTTTAAGTTAATAAAATTAACTTTATTAACTTTATTTACACATATACTAATAAAATTCAATCCAAACCATTCACACAATACAAAAACACATTATCTACACATTATAAATCTGAAAAAGATTGTAAAAATATCATCTTTCTTTTGAAAATGGTGAATTGCTGGTCTCGTGCCTCTTTGGACTGTGTGTTTTGCTGATCTTCATTTTGTGACTGGGAAATGATTGTTTCCTCATCCATATTCAACAGCTTGTCTACTGATAATCAAATCTCACAATTGTAGTCACAATTCGCGTTCTATTAGTCCACAAATGTGTTGAAATGCTCGGTACAAAATCGTAGCAAGAAATGGTAAATTTAGACTTCCCAGCAGTTGACCGGGAAAAAAAAAATCGGTCTGCGCATGGTAAATTTATACCAGCGCACGATCAGACCGTGACACCAGTCTATGGGTGACAGCTACTGTATGGAGTGCTCAGCAGCGCCCCCCCTTCCTCTCCTTCCCCCCCCCCCCCTTCTTCCACGGTGAGTAGCCTAAGCTGTGGAAAGTAAAGGGACGTTGGACATTTCTTTACTATTTTAAGCAGAATATTTTGAGCATAGCCAAGAGTTAAAAGCACAAGAGTGGTTTTAAAACATAGCATGATAATTTTTTGTCCCTCCCTTGTTTTGGCGCCCGAGCGCCCATATGCACCGCATATAGAGTAGACCCCATTTTTGCACCACTGGGCCTGTAAAAGGGGTCAGTGTCCGTAATGTGGATCAAGGGCTGGTTTGTTTTTACTGTCAGCAACCAGGTCATAAGGCTGTGGTTTGTCCGGTGCGTAAACCTAAGTTCAATGGGTTCTGCTATGTACCAAGGGAGGGGGACAGTCTTTGTGGGGAGGAAGATGTTACTGAAATGAAATGTGAAATTGTTGTGAATGGTTAAGTAGTCCAAGCATTAGTTGACACTGGGAGTTCCATGACTCTCATAAAGAAATGTTTTGTCCCCTGTGATGCTGTCAACTATGAGAGAAAAACTATTGTACAGTGTGTGCATGGTGACAAGAAAGAGTACCCCACGATGGAGGTAACAGTAATGGTGAGTGGACAAAGATACTTGATAAGTGCTGGGGTGGTAGAGGGTCTGCCTGCTGATATGGTCATAGGAAGGGATCTGCCAGTGTTGTCTGATCTTTTAAGGGTGACAAAAAATGAAGACTTGTCTGATGTCCAGATTTCCTGTCCAGTGATGACAAGGGCCCAAACACAAGCAGGTCTTCAGCCTCTGCCAGACTTGTGTAGTAGTCTGTGCCAGGGTGGGACTAAAGGCCCCAGGAAGACACGCCGACAACAGCGTTTGGAAAAATATGCTGGTTCTCCTGTAGTCAAAACTGATGTGTCGGGGCTTGATGCTGGGGATTGGGTGGTTCCAGATAATTTGGGGGCCTTACAACATGCTGATGTGTCACTAAAAGCATTAATGGAGGAAGCAGAAGGAAAGTCTGAGGGGCCAGATGGGGAAAGGGTGTTGATAGAGAATGGCCTTTTATATGTTGAGGGTGAGAAAATGAAACATTTAGTGCTACCTACCATATGCCGACCTCTAGTTCTCCACCTTGCACACACCATTCCCTGGGCTGGACACCTGGCTCTGCAAAAGACATACCTCAGGTTAGCGTCAAGATTTTATTGGCCCTCTATGTATACAGATGTACGTGCCTATTGTGCTTCATGTCCTGTCTGTCAGAAAACAGGTGCCTTTCGTAGGCGTGACAGAGTGCCTCTGAATCCATTGCCTGTGATCTCCACGCCCTTCAAGCATATTGCCATGGACATTGTGGGCCCCTTGGAGAAGAGCAGCACTGGGTACCAGTACATTCTAGTCATCTGTGATTATGCGACTAGGTACCCTGAGGCCTTCCCACTTCGTTTGATCACCACCCCAAAGGTCATCAGTGCGCTGGTCCAGCTGTTTTCCAGGGTGGGGTTTCCAGAAGAGGTGTTGACGGACCAAGGCACAAACCACATCAGGGCTGATGCGGCAACTACAGCGACAACTAGACATCCAGGCGATTCGGACTAGTCCCTACCATCCACAGACGGATGGGCTTGTGGAGAGATTTAATCAGACCCTCAAGAATATGCTGAGGAAGTTCGTCTCTGACACAGGAAAAGACTGGGACAAATGGCTGCCTTTTCTCCTATTCGCTTACAGGGAGGTGCCCCAGGCATCTACCGGGTTTTTCCCATTTGAGTTGATCTACGGGTGGCAAGTCCAGGGCCCCTTAGACCTCTTAAAGAAGACCTGGGAGGGGCCAAAGTCAACCTCCCCTCAGGGGGGCATTGTACAGTATGTCCTGCAGATGAGGGACCGCCTGCAGAGGTACAGAGAGGAGGCTATGGAGAATTCGGAGAAGGCACAGAAGGCCCAGAAGCTGTGGTATGACCAGTATGCCAGGCATCGTGAGTACAAGCCTGGTCAGAAGGTTCTCCTGCTGCTCCCCTCAAGCACCAGCAAGCTCCTAGCAAAGTGGCAGGGTCCATATATCATTACAAGGAAAATGGGCCCGGTCACATATGAAGTTTACCACCCAGAAAAAGGCAAGTCTACCCAGGTGTATCATGTGAACCTATTAAAAGAGTGGAAAGAGGATCGAGTTTCAGAGGCTAAAGTGATGATGGTGCGGAAAGTGGACATAGATGAGGAGAATGGAGATGACTTGGAGACCTGGCAGCATGAGGGGCGGGTAAGCCTGGAACATCTGAATGTGGAGCAAATGACTCAGCTCCTAGAGACCTTTGGCAACTTCCCATCCTTGTTTCAGCCCAGGCCTGGCCGTACAGGGGTACTGGAACACCAAATTCATCTCAAGGATGACACCCCAATTCGGCAGTGCCCATATCGGGTGTCTGAGTGTCTGGTGTCAGGATTGAAGGCCGAGATCCAAACCATGAGTGAACTGGGGGTCATCGAACCCTCCACCAGTGAGTGGAGCAGCCTGATTTTGGTGGTCCCAAAAAAAATATGGCTCCCTTAGAGTATGCATGGACTTTCGGAAGCTGAATGCAGTGTCCAGGTTTGACGCCTATCCTATGCCCCGCATTGATGACTTGCTGGAGAGAATAGGCCAGGCATGTTACATCACAACCCTGGACCTATGTAAAGGTTACCGGCAAGTGCCACTGGAGAAGCGGTCCAGAGAGTATACAGCCTTCCAGACGCCAGCCGGACTCTTTCAGTTCACCATTATGCCGTTTGGGCTCCATGGGGCCTCTGCAACGTTACAGCGGCTGATGGACCACGTCCTGCAAGGCTGCGACAACTGCTGTGCAGCATACCTGGACAATGTGGTCATTTACAGCCGAACCTGGTTTGAATATCTTCAGCATCTCCAGAGGGAACTGCACCAAATCCAAGAGGCAAGGCTAACGTTAAATGTTCAGAAATGCGAGTGGGCCAAGAAGGAAGTAAAGTACCTTGGATATTTGGTTGGCAACGGGGAGGTCTGGCCACAGGTGGATAAGGTGGAGGCTATATCCAGCAGCGCTCGTCCACGCACAAGGAAACAAGTCCATTCATTCCTGGGCCTTGTTGGGTGGTATCGACGGTTTATTCCCAACTTTTCCACCATCGCGGCCCCTCTGACTGACCTCACCGGTAAAGCAGCCAGAAACCCAGTTGTGTGGACAGAGGAATGTGAGTATGCATTTACCACTCTTAAGAAATGCCTGTGTTCATCCCCAGTTTTCCAAAGCCCAGACTTCACACAGCAGTTCCTAGTGCAGGTGGATGCTTCCTCTGTAGGCATTGGAGCCGTGCTGTCCCAAGGAAAACAGGGAGAAGAACAACCAGTCCTGTATCTGAGTCAGAAACTGTTGCCCAGAGAGCAAAGGTACTCCACAATAGAAAAGGAGTGCCTAGCAATCAAATGGGCACTGGACAGCTTACAGTACTACCTGCTTGGGAGGGAATTTGATCTTGATATGGACCATCGTGCCCTGACGTGGATCCAGACCATGAAGGACCATAATGCCCGGGTGATGAGATGGTACCTTGCATTACAGCCTTACAGGTGTATCATCTGCCATAAATTAGGTAAACACAATCTGTTGGCTGACTATCTATCCAGATTGCCGACACTCAGCAATCTAGGAGAGGGGGAAGGTAATGTGACGGAGGCCTCTGTCTCCGTCCATGAGCGGCACCTGTAGCACTGCATATTGTCTCATATTGTCTCGTTCCTGGAGGAACCATGTTCAAGGGGTCAGTCACCAAAGGGTTAAGCACGTAACACACGCTTGTCATTTTTCCCGTTTACACGCTGCTTTCATTAAACAATATTACAGCTACGACAGCGGGGGTGCACACCTAAAGTTAGTAGCGGAGAGTCACATGCACGCACGCACACACACATATTGCTTTCATCTTTAGTGGTTCGTACTCTTAAACAATTTGCTATGCCCCACACAATAAAATGGTCATTGTTGAATGTTGTGTTTGTACTTATCTTTGAGCGCTCTTTGTCTTTTTGTATTTTGTGTTGGGCGTGTCTGTTGGCGGCGTTTCGGTGTTTGGTGGTTTGTTTGAAAGGTCCGTGTAATTCCAATGCAGGGAAGTGAGAGCCAAACCGAGCGGTTCAAACTTGGGACTACTTTAGTAGCGTCTGGCCTGCGCAATGCATCGTGGTATTGGACTATACTATGGGAAAAGGGGGGGGGGGTTCAGTGAATGTGTTATTTATACATGCTAGATGGACAAAAGTGCAATAGTTTTTATGGTAATGTGCAGTGTTTGTGTGATTTATTGCTGTAGATGTAATCCATTATGCCTTTTGTGACGATGATTAATTAATGTGTAGGGCTGGTATGACCCAGGGGAGGGGCTTAGGGCCTAAAAGGGGATCCTCATTCAGTGTATGGGAGATTGAGAGGGGACAGCAACGGTAATGTAGACTGTGGCTATAAAAGTTCCATATTTTGTGGAAGTGCTATTTCTCGTACGTCTTTAATTATTATTATTATTATTATTTGTAATTTAAGTGTTTTTTTTGTATTATATAACTTACAATATACCTTTTCACCCCTCTTGGCAACTTTTGCATGTTTGCCTGTATGTTGGGTGTGTGGTAAATAAAACACTTTGCACTAAAGTGCTATTTGTGGCGGAGCCAGTTTTTTTTTTTTGTGGACCTGGACCTGGCGATTTGGCCTGTTTTACCACACCTTGTCAAATTAAAAGACATTGTAGAACCTTCAGCACCACGTATTAACAGATTTAAGTGAATGTATGTATATATTTGAGCCTGTATGTAAAATTTTGACCCTGTGTGTATTAGAGAAAATCCAAAATAAATTCAAACTTGTGCACTCAATTCTTGATCTTTGAAGTCATTAAAGATGTATGCTGTACAATCATTCCACCCAGGAAAAACAACAGTTCAAGGAAATCATTAACAGCCCAAAATTACCATGACATTCATGCCCATGATGAGTGTATGCAAACTTCTGACCACAACTGTAAGTGTCTATACAGTAAAATCATTACATGGATTATGTATGCATTTATTTAGATATTTTGTTAAATGCATAACTGGCAAACTGTCCTCCACTACCAATAAAGTGTTCCCTTAAAGGAACATTCAGGGATTTTTTTTATTTTTTTTAAACCTAGGTCCCTTTTTTTGTATCTCTGGGTCAAGATATTTACTTGGGACAAAACGATTGAAATCGGTCCAGCATTGAGTTAGAATGCTAAACCGACAACCGCAAAACAGCAAACAGTGTAATCCTATGGGGCAATCATCCACATTAAACTAAACCACTTTTTTTCACCACTGACAGACTCGTCATGCTATCAGTGTTTGACAACATGGACAGAATCCCTATACAGATACACCCATGTCTGTTTACCTCAATAACTGTAAAGAAACTGGAGGAAAAAAAACTGTTTCTAGATACATTATTTTACCTTGCTCTTCTTCCAGTCTCTGATGCAGCTCCCCATTGAGTGCCTGTAGTCGATTATCACATGGGGCTGTTTTCTGATTGTTATAAAAGAAGTCACACAGCATTTGTGAAGTTTATTTCCAAATTACTTCCTGAATATTTAACTGATGACAACAAAATAGATGAGGCATTTGAATTTGATGGCCATCTCTATTTATTTGAAATGGAGTAAACATTTAAAGAGCACCAAGAAATTGAAGTAAGTGTGTGTGTGTGTGTGTGTGTGTGTGTGTGTGTGTGTGTGTGTGTGAGAGAGAGAGAGAGAGAGAGAGAGAGAGAGAGAGAGAGAGAGAGAGAAGCACTCTTTATTCAATCCCAGCTAATCTCTATTATCTCTAAATGTATTGGATGTGGAAATATTGGCATAAAACCAGTCTTATTATGTATAAACATAGCATGAATTTTTAAAAACACACTAACACCTGTGCAACAATATTACCCATATAATTTAAGCTTGTTGATATGAGCTATTCCCTAATTATGAATGACAACAGCTGAAAAGTGGAAATGGAGATGATAAAATTTTATATATAATTCCCCACTCGCAGCACGGTGGTGTAGTGGTTAGCATTGTCGCCTCACAGCAAGAAGGTCCTGGGTTCGAGCCCAGTGGCTGACGAGGGCCTTTCTGTGTGGAGTTTGCATGTTATCTGTGTGGGTTTCCTCCGGGTGCTCCACAGTCCCGGAGACATGCAGGTTAGGCTAATTGGTGGCTCTTCCCCCCCACAGTCCAAAGACATGCAGGTTAGGCTAATTGGTGGCTCTAAATTGACTGTAGGTGTGAATGTGAATGGTTGTTTGTGTCTGTGTCAGCCCTGTGATGACCTGGCAACTTGTCCAGGGTTTACCCTGCCTCTCACCCATAGTCAGCTGGGATAGGCTCCAGCTTTCCCACGACCCTGTACAGGATAAATGGCTACAGATAATGGATGGATGAATTCCCCGGGCGGTCTTTTTCCCTGTCAAGCTCGGGTCCTCCACCAGAGGCCTGTGAGTTTGAGGGTCTTGCACAGTATATTAGCTGTTCCTAGGACTGCGCTTTTCTGGACAGATATCTCGGATGTTGTTCCTGGGATCTGATGGAGCCACTTTCCCAGTTTGGGAGTCACTGCACAGAGGACTCCTATCACCACAGGGACCACTGTTGTCTTCATCTTCCACATCTATTCTAGCTCTTCTTTCAGCCCTTGATACTTCTTGAGCTTCTCAAGTTCTTTTTTCCGATGTTATTGACTTGGTATTGCCACATCTATCACCACAGCCTTGTTCTCCAATTTGTCCACCACGACCATGTCCGGTTGGTTAGCCATTATCAGTTTGTCTGTCTGTATCTGGAAGTCTGACAGGCTCTTAACTTGGTCATTCTCAACCACCTTCGGAGGTGTGTCCAACTTTGACCTTGGGACTTCCAGTCCATACTCGGCATAGATGTTTCTGTATACTATGCCAGCCACTCAGTTATGGCATTCCATGTACGCTCTTCCTGCTAGCATCTTACACCCTGCTGTTATGTGCTGGATTGTCTCGGGGGCATCTTTCCACAGTCTGCACCTGGGGTCTCGCCTCATGTGGTAGACCCCAGCTTCTATTGATCTTGTGCTTAGGACCTGTTCCTGTGCAGCTATGATTAGTGCCTCTGTACTGTCTTCCAGTCCAGCTTTATCCAGCCACTGGTAGGATTTTTCAATATCAGCCACTTCTTCTATCTGCTGGTGGTACATCCCGTGCAGTAGTTTGTCTTTCCATGATGGTTCCTCTTGCACTTCCTTCTCAGGTTTCTGCTGCCTGAGGTATTCACTAAGCATTTCATCATTTGGGGCCATATCCCTGATGTACCCATGGATTTTTGTTGTTTCATCCTGGATAGTGGTTATGACGCTCACTAGTCCTCTGCCTTCTTCATTCCTCTTGGTGTACAGCTTCAGGATGCTGGACTTGGGGTGAAATGCTCTGTGCATTGTCAGCAGTTTTCTTGTCCTGATGGCAGTGCCCTCAATCTCCTCCTTCGGCCAGCTTATTATGCCAGCAGGGTATCTGATGACTGGCATGGCATAGGTGTTGATGGCTCAGACCTTGTTCTTTCCATTCACCTGACTTCTCAGGACTTGCCTTACTCTCTGTAGATATTTGGCTGTTGCTGCTTTCCAAACGGCCTCTTCTTGGTTGCCATTTGCTTGCAGGATTCCAAGGTACTTGTAGCTGTCTTCCACATCTCCTAGTATACTGTTTGGTAGCACCACCCCCTCAGTTCTGACTGCTTTCCCTCTCCTTGTTACCATGTGGGCACACTTATCTAGTCCTGATCTGGTGTTGTGGTGGTGTGGATTTTACTCAGACCTGGCATACAGCTTGATGTCATCCATGTAGAGAAGGTGGCTGATGGTTGCTCCATTTCACAATCTGTATCCATAGCCACTCTTGGTGGTGATCTGGTTGAGGGGGTTCAGTTCTGTGCAGAACAGCAGCAGGGACAAGGCTTCTCGGTGGCGGCACGGTGATGTAATTAGAACTGTTGTCTCACAGCAAGAAGATTCTGGGTTTGAGCCCAGTGGCCAATGGGGGCCTTTCTGTGTGGAGTTTGCATTTTCTCCCCATGTCTGCATAGGTTTCCTCCGGGTGCTCCGGTTTCCCCCACAATTCAAAGATGTGGTTAGCTTGACATGGGGCAGCGATGGCCTGAAGTGCCCTTGATTAAGGCACCTAACCCACAACTGCTCCCCAGGCACTGTAATATAGTTGCCCACTGCTCTGTGTGTGTGTGTGTGTGTGTGTGTGTGTGTGTGTGTGTGTGTGTGTGTGTGTGTGTGTGTGCGCTCATTGCTCACTTGTGTGTGCATGTGTGTGTTCACTGCTTCTAATGGGTTAAATGCAGAGGTTAAATTTCACTGTGTGCTGAAGTCTGTGCTTGATTGTACATGTGACAAAAAAAGGCTTCTTGGCTGCTTCTTCTATAGTCACTGGCCAGCAAGACACCACAGATTGTTGGAGATGTGAGGAAGCTCACTGGGTTTCTGGGCTATTACTGTTCCTACATCCAGGACTTTTTCAAGAATAGCAAGGCCAATCTATGAGCTACTACATGTCAAGCCAGAATGAACAGCTGCAGTGCATGGTAAAAGCAAAGGCCCACAATTGCCCTCCCGAACACTGGTAGACTGGGTTGTTCAACACCAGAAAGCCCTTGACCAACTCATTGCTCTCCTTGTCAGCCCCCCTGTTAATGTATCCTGATTTCAACCTAACTTTTGTATTACATATGAATGCTTCAGACCAGGGGCTTGGAGCATCTCTCTATCAACATCAAGATGGCAAATTGAGAGTTATTGGATATGGTTCCAGGACGCTAACAGCAGCTGAGCATAACTACCATCTGCACAGTGGAAAATTAGAGTTCCTTGCCCTGAAGTGGGCTGTGTGTGAAAAGTTCAGGGATTACCTGTTCTACATGCCACACTTCACAGTATTCATGGACAATGACCCACTGACCTATATCAGGAGTTCAGCAAAGCTAAATGCAGTAGGACATCGATGGGTTGGGGAGCTCTCAGATTTCAGATTTGACATCAAGTATAAGCCAAGAAAGTCAAATATAGATGCTTACATGCTGTTGTGTCTCCCTTTAGACATTGAAAATTATGCCAAGTCCTGTACCAAAGAGTGTACCAATGATGTGGTATGTGCTGTATGGGATGGAAATGGAGTAGTTAAGCAGAAAGATGTAGCCTGGGTTGCTGCTCAACATCTCATCCCAAGCCGACCCTTCCCCCTCCTCCAATCACTTAACTGCAATAAGCCATGATGAGCTTGTAGAAACAGTGAGCAGATGGAGCCATCAGAAAAGTGAAGTTAAAAGAGACAGGTACACCCTTGACTGATGAAGTACGTAAAGTGGCTACTGGAGCTGCCAGGAGACTATTCAATGAACAGGGAAAATTAGTCCTGCAAAATGGTCTCCTGTACAGGTGCGCTAATGAGAGAAAACAGTTGGTACTCCCTGCCAAATACAAAGATCTTGTCTTGAAGAAACTTCATAATGAGATGGCTCATGTGGGCACAGAAAGTGTTCTTAATCTAGCAAGAGAGAGATTCTACTCAACGTATGTCATCATGCTTATACCCAAGGCCCTGGTATATTGTGTGAAGGAAAATGTTTTGGACTATGTTTGCATTGAATTTTATTTCTGTGTCTGCATATTTAGAGGTGAACAAGATTTATATATTTTTTTGTTTGAGCCTTATTACACAGTACAAGAACTGTTGTGGCGTTTCATTGTCATTTTGTTTAGAGCACATGAGCTCTTGCAATAATTCTGTGTTACTTTCTCCAGTCCACCTAAGTGGGACTGGAGAAAGCCCTTAAGCTCTTCTATTGTCAAATCATCCTTGTGCATTAACATGTCCTTAAAGTTTCCTGATTTGATGAATTTGAGAACACTTCAGTATTTCAGCATCACTGAACTGTTCTTTAACGCAGTTGTCAATTTGCTGACATAAGTTGTAGCGGCGGCATGGTGGTGTAGTGGTTAGCACTGTCGCCTCACAGCAAGAAGGTCCGGGTTCGAGCCCCGTGGCCGGCGAGGGCCTTTCTGTGTGGAGTTTGCATGTTCTCCCCGTGTCCGCGTGGGTCCCCTCCAGGTGCTCCGGTTTCCCCCACAGTCCAAAGACATGCAGGTTAGGTTAACTGGTGACTCTAAATTGAGCGTAGGTGTGAATGTGAGTGTGAATGGTTGTCTGTGTCTATGTGTCAGCCCTGTGATGACCTGGCGACTTGTCCAGGGTGTACCCCGCCTTTCGCCCATAGTCAGCTGGGATAGGCTCCAGCTTGCTTGCAACCCTGTAGAATAGGATAAAGCAGCTAGAGATAATGAGATGAGATGAGAAGTTGTTGTAGCTTACAGTTAGGTCCATAAATATTTGGACAGAGACAACATTTTTCTAATTTTGGTTCTGTACATTACCACAATGAATTTTGAACAAAACAATTCAGATGCAGTTGAAGTTTATTCTTTCAGCTTTAATTCAGTGGGTTGAACAAAATGATTGCATAAAAATGTGAGGAACTAAAGCATTTTTTCAACACAATCCCTTCATTTTAGGGGCTCAAAAGTAATTGGACAAATTAAATAATTGTAAATAAAATGTTCATTTCTAATACTTGGTTGAAAACCCTTTGTTGGCAATGACTGCCTGAAGTCTTGAACTCATGGACATCACCAGACGCTGTGTTTCCTCCTTTTTAATGCTCTGCCAGGCCTTTACTGCAGCGGTTTTCAGTTGCTGTTTGTTTGTGGGCCTTTCTGTCTGAAGTTTAGTCTTTAACAAGTGAAATGCATGCTCAATTGGGTTGAGATCAGGTGACTGACTTGGCCATTCAAGAATATTCCACTTTTTTGCTTTAATAAACTCCTGGGTTGCTTTGGCTTTATGTTTTGGGTCATTGTCCATCTGTATTATGAAACGCCGACCAATCAGTTTGGTTGCATTTGAGCACACAGTATGTCTCTGAATACCTCAGAATTCATCCGGCTGCTTCTGTCCTGTGTCACATCATAAGTAAACACTAGTGACCCAGTGCCACTGGCAGCCATGCATGCCCAAGCCATCACACTGCCTCCACCGTGTTTTACAGATGATGTGGTATGCTTTGGATCATGAGCTGTACCACGCCTTCACCATACTTTTTTCTTTCCATCATTCTGGTAGAGGTTGATCTTGGTTTCATCTGTCCAAAGAATGTTCTTCCAGAACTGTGCTGGCTTTTTTAGATGTTTTTTTTAGCAAAGTCCAATCTAGCCTTTTTATTCTTGAGGCTTATGAGTGGCTTGCACCATGAAGTGAACCCTCTGTATTTACTTTCATACAGTCTTTTCTTTATGGTAGATTTGGATATTGATATGCATACCTCCTGGAGAGTGTTGTTCACTTGGTTGGCTGTTGTGAAGGGGTTTCTCTTCACCATGGAAATTATTCTGCGATCATCCACCACTGTTGTCTTCTGTGGGCGTCCAGGTCTTTTTGCATTGATGAGTTCACCAGTGCTTTGTTTCTTTCTCAAGATGTATCAAACTGTAGATTTTGCCACTCCTAATATTGTAGCAATTTCTCGGATGGGTTTTTTTCTGTTTTCGCAGCTTAAGGATGGCTTGTTTCACCTGCATGGAGAACTCCTTTGACCACATGTTTTCTTCACAGCAAAATCTTTCAAATGCAAGCACCACACCTCAAATCAACTCCAGGCCTTTTATCTGCTTAATTGAGAATGACATAACGAAAGAATTGCCCACACCTGCCCATGAAATAGCCTTTGAGTCAATTGTCCAATTACTTTTGGTCCCTTTAAAAACAAGGTAGCACATGTTAAGGAGCTGAAACTCCTAAACCCTTCATCCAATTTTAATGTGGATACCCTCAAATGAAAGCTGAAAGTCTGGACTTTCTGTCCATGTCCATTATATAACTATAACTTGAATATGTTTCAGTATATGGATAAAAAAACAAAATTTGTGTCAGTGTCCAAATATATATGGACCTAACTGTATGTCTGAGCTTTGGTCACTGATTTTCCCACCTTGTATCTTGAACTTCTGGCGAAGCAGTGAAAGATCTCAAAGGGGGACCACTTGGTTGTGTGGTCCATGTGAATGTTGTTCAGACATGCTACTGCTCAGGGGTTTGTTAGGTTATAGTGTAGGTGTGCTGGTGAAGGTGTAAATGTGGGTAGTGGTGTGGGGCTGTTAATGTACTTTAGAACTTTGTTACTAAGCTCAGCATAGCTAGAAAGCATTCTCTGTAAGTCTGTCAGTGTTGTGTAGTTTTGACATCAGTAGATGTGATCGGGGGAATTGGATTAGTGACGAGTGAAGGGTTAGTTAAACTGGCTGTGTAGGTAGTATTAGCATTAGGAGCATTGGTAACTATGCTATCAGCATCTATATTGGACTGGCCTCCTGTCACACTCACATTCGGTAAGGGGTTTGACAATGCATCATGTGAAACAACACTTCCTTCTACATCAGCTTTGCATTGAGCAGCATGACTCTGAATGACATTATCAATGGTGTCATTTAGCGCCAACAACCGTGCCATACCTGAATCCTCAGACTCTAACAAAGTCTCACTGTACATATGAATGCTTAGATGTATTCAAAGCAACTTGCCTCCTCGGCCACCTGAAGTGTGGATGGATCCTTCCCTGGCACTGGACTTACACTTTTGGCAAACTGGAAAAGTTCATTGCTTGTAAGAGTGAGCAGACACTTCTGGATGCTCCACACCAAGCTTCTTCTCTCACTATCTGCCATGACTGCTTTTCCCTCTTCCTTATGCTTGGTTCTTTGTCCAGGAATCGATTCCACTCTCGGTTCTTGGTCTTCTGTGTGTACAGCACAGTCTTAGCTTCTCATCCCTCACAGGTGCTAAGTGTGATGAAGGTGGAGTCTGTTCATTGAGGTTGGTGGTTGAATGGAACCAGACACCTCTTCTCAATCAGTGGATAAGGGAGAACGCTGACATTCAGGAATCGGGCCATGCTTGTAGCCTGCGCATCTCTTGCCGATCCCCGTA
>NC_083570.1:21209688-21217188 GCF_027579695.1 Neoarius graeffei
TCTGATGATGTTTTAGGTCATATTTATGCAGAAATATAGAAAATTCTAAAGGGTTCACAAACTTTCAAGCATCACTGTGTGTGTGTGTGTGTGTGTGTGTGTGTGTGTGTGTGTGTGTGTGTGTGTGTGTGTGATATATTTATGTTGTCAAATATTTATAATAACATTGAGTCTGTCAGTAGTGAAAAGAAGTGGTTTAGTTTGACACAGATGATTGTCTTGTAGGATTAGATTGTGTGCTGTTTTGCAGTTGCCAGTTTAATGTTCTAACTCGATACTGGACCGATTTTAATCGTTTTTGTCCATACTAAATATTTGGACCCAAAGAGATGGGAAAATGGGCTTCAGGTTAAAAAAAAAATCCCAGACTTTTCCTTTTAGCTATTCCTTTTCTCTAAAAACCCACTCAGGATTGTTTATGCAGCCAACAGTTTTACATTAGTTTTGTGCTTTCTAATGAAGATGTTTTCAATTTATGCCTATTCATTAATTTTTCTTTTTTTTTTTTTAAATGAGTACATAATATGTAATACACATTATTAGAATAGACTCTGATGGTCTGAAATTATTTGCATTTTAAGTTTATTAAATAATTAACACATTGTAGAAAAAATATTGTTTCTTAAATTTTAATTCTAAGCATTTTATTAATGTTAAGTATTTTTAACTCAATGTTTAATTTATTATTATAACAAGTACTATGAAGGGTGGCACGGTGGTGTAGTGGTTAGCGCTGTCGCCTCACAGCAAGAAGGTCTGGGTTCGAGCCCCATGGCCGGCGAGGGCCTTTCTGTGCGGAGTTTGCATGTTCTCCCCGTGTCCACGTGGGTTTCCTCCGGGTGCTCCGGTTTCCCCCACAGTCCAAAGACATGCAGGTTAGGTTAACTGGTGACTCTAAATTGACCGTAGGTGTGAATGTGAGTGTGAATGGTTGTCTGTGTCTATGTGTCAGCCCTGTGATGACCTGGCGACTTGTCCAGGGTGTACCCCACCTTTCGCCCGTAGTCAGCTGGGATAGGCTCCAGCTTGCCTGCGACCCTGTAGAAGGATAAAGCGGCTAGAGATAATGAGATGAGATGAGATGAGATGAGATGAGAAGTACTATGAATAGTGGCTTCTTTCAGCAAATTTTCACGATTAAACAACTTTGATTTCTGTAAAATTAAAACCAATCAGAAATGTTTATATTCTTAACATTGGTACTTCCTCAAAAAAATGATATTCATATGCAAGTAATTATGAAGAGAAGTTAACTGTGAAACTTTTTTCCACCTCTAGCTGCCATGCACATGCAGGATGTCTCATGCAGGCCACATAATGATGAGCAGCAGCTACAGCGAGATGGACACCATGACCACAGGTCATTATAGCATGTCAGAGATGAACGGAGACAAGCGGGAATGCATTCCGGTGCAATTGGCCATGGACAGGGAGCAGGGCACTCATGGTCAAACTGGAAAGACGCACTCCTACAGCAGCCTCTGGATCGACACTCATGCTATAGACAAGTACTCACGTGTGATCTTCCCTGGAGCTTACACAGTCTTCAACATCATATACTGGTCCATTTATTCCTAACAGCAGGTGCTGCTCATACAAGAGATGACCATTTTCATCCAGATAGTGTTACCCCAGTGAAGATATTCTTCAGCTCCAAGAACTCCAAGTCCTGATAACCTAAGTCATCTGGAATAGTGATGTAACTGAACATGAATACATTTGTTTGGATTGATTATTTGGATATGCAGTATTCATGTACTTAGATACTTTTTGGGAAATAAAATCAACTGAATTTGTTGCAAATAATGCAGGTAGATACAAACAAATATTAATATGATGAATATTTGGAGCACTAAATACTTTCAGATCGTAGCATTATATTGCATCCCTATTCTGGAAGGGTCAGATTGGAGATATAAGTTGCAGTACAGAGAAAATTATTTCATCCTTGATACAGTGCCACTGGAGCAGATCAGGTTAAGGGTCATCCTCAAAAGATTACGGTGGCAGCTTGGTAATGCTGGGGCTTAAACCCATAACTTGCATGTCCATTTCAGAGAAGAGCAGAAAGGAAAATGTCAGACTTTCATATTTAGTGCATCCTCATTGTATAAAGAAAATGCCAAGTGTGCTTGCTGACCTGTAGCAGTACAGCTATCATGCCAACACGCTAAGGTTAACATGCTAACACCTAACATGCTAACAGATATCATGCTAACATGCTTATGTTACCATGTTAACAGCTATCATGCTAACAGGTTAAGGTTAACATGTTAACAGGTCACATGGTAACAGTTAGCATGATATGTTAATGGATAACATCTTAATTGTTAGCATGCTAACACTAAGGTTAATATGTTAAGTTAGCATGCTAACATGCTAAGGTTGACACACTAACATTTTATGGTTAACATGTTAACTGTTAGCATGTTAACAGCTAACATGTTAATATATTCATGGCTAACATGCTAACTTTTAACATGTTGAAATGCAAAGGCTAATACGCTAACTGTTAGCATGTGAATATGTTAATGGTTAGCATGCTAACAGCTAGCATGTTAACATCCTAAGGTTAATATGCTAACTGCAAGCATGCCAAAAGCTAACATGCTAACATTTTTAAATTTTAATATTTTTAACATTTAACGTTAACTGTTAACATGTTGATATGCTAATGGGCAACATACTAAAGCTAACATGGTAAGCTTAACATGCTAACTGTTAGCATGCCAAAATCTAGTATGTTAACTTCTAGCATGTTAATATGTTAACAGTTAGCCTGCTAACATCTTATGGATAACAGCTAGCATGTTAACATGCTAACTTTTAGCACACTAACATGCTAATGGCTAACATGTGGTGTGTGTGCATGCGCATGCAAGTCACACACATCACACATCACATTATCTGTAGCCGCTTTATCCTTCTACAGGGTCGCAGGCAAGCTGGAGCCTATCCCAGCTGACTACGGGCGAAAGGCGGGGTACACCCTGGACAAGTCGCCAGGTCATCACAGGGCTGACACATAGACACAGACAACCATTCATACTCACATTCACACCTACGGTCAATTTAGAGTCACCAGTTAACCTAACCTGCATGTCTTTGGACTGTGGGGGAAACCGGAGCACCCGGAGGAAACCCACGCGGACACGGGGAGAACATGCAAACTCCGCACAGAAAGGCCCTCGCCGGCCCCAGGGCTCGAACCCAGGACCTTCTTGCTGTGAGGCGACAGCGCTAACCACTACACCACCGTGCCGCCCGCGCATGCAAGTATTCCTAATAAAGTGGCCACTGAGTTGAAAGTGATTTGTTGTCAGTGTCTTAATTTCACAAATCTTTGCCAAATGCATTATCACTTTATTGAGGAATAGAGGGATAACCCAGTCAAGCCTCAAATAATTGGCGGCAATTGGGAGGAAAAAGGGATGGATAAAAGGCAAGACAAAGACAAGTGTGGGTCAGATCTGATATCGTGTAGCTCACCTGTTAACATGTTAATAGCTAACATGCTATGATTAACATGTTAACTGTTAGCATGCTAACACATTGAGGCTTATGCTAATAGCTTGTATGCTAATATGCTAATGGATAACATGCTCACTGTTAGCATGTTAACATATTAAGGCTAATATGGCTAACATGTTAACTGTTAGCATGTTAACATACTAAGGCTAATATGTTAACAGCTAGCATGTTAAAATGTTAATGGCTAACATGCTAACAGATAACATGCTAAGGCTTATATGCTAACTGTTAGTATGCTAACATGTGGTGGATGACTTAGTCAATTGGCGAAAATGGGGAGGAAAAAGGGATGGATGAAAGACAAGGCAAAGACAAGTGCGTGTCAGACCTGATGTCATGTGTGTGTGATGGGTAAGTTGGCCTGAGGTGCCATATGATGTTTGGTGGATGTGTGGTGAAGTCTTACTGAGCATAACTCCATTCATTTGAATGGTGCCAAAAATCAATGGAAGCCTATGGAGGGAAAAATGGATCTGTGAAAACCAAGGAAAAAATGAGTGCAGGTCTCAGATGAGGGGATGGATATGTGCAGGGACTTGGTCTGTGGCATCATGTGAAGTTTCATGAAGTTTGGTCACTCGGTTCAAAAAAACTGACTTGGAGTGAAAGTTTTTTTTCCCCTGAAACTCCATTCATTTTCAGTGGAGCCCAAAATGCATTGGAGGAAAAAGGAATGAGTGAAGAGTGTCTCCAAAAAGAGTGTGCTATCTGTATAATAATAAAAAAGAATAAATCAAAAAATAAAGTAAATTTAAGAAGAACAATAGTGTGCTTGCTGCACAAAGCTTCGCGCTGCTTTGTGAAGCAAGCACATTCATAAATAAAGTAAACTTAACCCTTTGGGGTCGAGAGCTTCGCCGGCGAAGCTCGGCAGGTTTAGAATGAGTAGGTCATGCATTGAGATAAATATCTTTGATTTTTTTTTAGCATACAAGCATAATAAACATACTGTCAGAAACTTTATACTTTGCACTTTCCTATGTGCCCACTGCCAAATAATATTATAGTTTTTAAATTACCTAAATTAGATGAAACTTGTCACCTTCCTCAGTCACACCGGAGTCGGAGCGCAGAGCGCGCAATTACGCATTCATAAAAGACGATTCACATGGTAAGGGCATGATAATCGCTTTCACTCTTTCGGTTTCAGTTGGTTTCTCTCAGGAGCGCCCACCGTAAACAGGATAAAACCTGTTAGACATAGATTAGGCTATTTGGAGATAAAACTTGTTGCGAGATGACGTGGATTTTATGCACTTCGGATGATTCAGGACAGCGAATCAATTCATGACTCAGTTCATGATTCAGGACAGTGATTCAGTTCAATCTTGAGAATGATGAGGAGCAGTGCTTTTTTAAATTTATTTATTATTTTTTAAAAACTTCGACTTGATCCAGCCAAAGATCAACTTGAGTAAGTGTAAATATTTCTTCTATTTCTGATGAGCAGCTCAGTTATTATGTGCGCACTGTAGTGCATACACAGGAAAAATGACTGAGCAATTTTTTTTTCCAGAGCTAAAAGTATTTTCCTAAAAATAGTTAATTTTGCTCTATTTTGAGTTTAGAGAGTAAAAGTTAGAGTTGGAGTGGGAGCAAAATTACATTGTAATTGTGTAACAGAGTTGGTTGTGGCTCTGAACTGAGTAAAATGGTACAAGAGTTAATTTCAAGACACACTGAATAGAGTCAAATACCAAAATAAAGTCAAATACCAGATAAATGAAGCTGTTGTAAAAAGCAGTTTTAGAACTGTTTTGGAATGTGTGAAAAAACATTACCTTACCCATTGGGATTTGACCTGATGGGATTAAGAGTTGGCAATGGGAGGGATTGTCACTCTTCTCATTGAATACCCCTCCTACTGCCAACCCTTTATCCCAAAACAATAGGACACAAACATTTTTGATGGCCAGTTAATTGTCCAAATCAATGGAGCAGATTTAAGTTTTTGTGCTTGATGCATTCCTAAGACCGAACAGAATCACCTCAAGTGACCAAAACAGTTCGACACAGTGGGTAAGGTCATATTTTTTTCACACATTCCAACACCGTTCTAAAAGTGCTTTTTACAACATCTTCATTTATCTGTTATTTTTAAAAAACACAATCATGACATGCATACTACACAGATATTATTGTACCTGAACTTGTGCTGAATACAAAAAAGTCATATGACTTTGAAAATACTGCCTAGATTTGTTGAAATTGATAAAGTCAGAGCACACCAAAATCATTAGAGTGCCAGAAAATTAGCCTGGGCCCACCCATCCTAAGTGTGACGCAACACGAGGGCCTGTTGCGAGCTCGCAGAGCTTTGAAGTTGCATTAGCCAGACTACCAGAAAATACCCTCAGACCCCAGAAGGTTAAGAAGAACAATAGTGTGCTTGCTGCAAGCAGCATGCATAAACAAACAGACAGACAGACAGATTGATTGATTAATTAATTAAACTTAAGAACTATAATGTGCTTGCTGCACAAAACAGCGCTTTGTGCTGCTCTGTGCAGCAAGCACACTAATTATTGTGGAAATTCCCTTAACATTTCCTTGATGTCCTTTTAAAGCCCTCAATTACCCCTAAATTAAGACTAATTTGTTACTTTGATTTAGCTCCAGTGCAATAGAGAAGTTTTACAAATCGCCCTCTCTAGGGGTTTTGCTTTATCTGATTAAGATTTGCCAAGGTAATAAGTATAACAATGACAAGAAATAAAAGTAAAATAAAAACACAATAGTGTATCAAAAGCTATCAAACAAGAGCTGCAATCCTCATATTATCAGCAGAGTCCGAGTGAAACTAATTGATGGTTGGTCCAAAGCCTAGAGCTAAAGCTTGAAGACATGAACATTGTCTCTGTGATATTCTACTCTTTCTATCAATAAGAGCAAGCAAAAAAAATTGTCTGTGCAAAATGTTCTTAAAGCCAAAAACACTGGTTTACATAACCTCATGTGGTGTGCAGAAATGCCCTTAAAGCTTAAAACAGTGGATTTCATAAACTCTTGTTGTGTGCAGAAACATAAATGCACATTTCATATTTCCTCATGCATTCTGTGTGCAGATCTGCACTCACTCCCACTCAACCAGATTTCCTGCAGTGACTTCAGCATACGATCAAGCTGCTGACATACGGTAGGTTTTGGAGGCTTCCTCTCAGCTGTCTGTGAAGATTCTCAGTCATCCAGGTCATAGTAAACTGTGGGTGGTAGAAAAGAGCAAGTGGACTTGCTTGAAGATTCTTGAAAACGTTTCACCTTTCATCCGAAAGGCTTCTTCAGTTCTGTCTGACTAATGTGCGTGTGTGTGTGTGTGTGTGTGTGTGTGTGTGTGTATTGCATCATGTCTTTTTGCACTGTCAATACAAATGTCACCTTATCACTGAATGCTGCTATCACTAGCCACTTTACTTATACTACTGGAGTATTGATGCCAATATACTTGAGCTGTATGTATGTGTGTAGGTGTGTGTGTATATATATATATATGTGTGTGTGTGTGTGTATGTATACATATACAACCCCGATTCCAAAAAAGTTGGGACAAAGTACAAATTGTAAATAAAAACAGAATGTAATAATTTACAAATCTCAAAAACCGATATTGTATTTACAATAGAACATAGACAACATATCAAATGTCGAAAGTGAGACATTTTGAAATTTCATGCCAAATATTGGCTCATTTGAAATTTCATGACAGCAACACATCTCAAAAAAGTTGGGACAGGGGCAATAAGAGGCTGGAAAAGTTAAAGGTACAAAAAAGGAACAGCTGGAGGACCAAATTGCAACTCATTAGGTCAATTGGCAATAGGTCATTAACATGACTGGGTATAAAAAGAGCATCTTGGAGTGGCAGCGGCTCTCGGAAGTAAAGATGGGAAGAGGATCACCAATCCCCCTAATTCTGCGCCGACAAATAGTGGAGCAATATCAGAAAGGAGTTCGACAGTGTAAAATTGCAAA